>NC_058081.1:291140862-291440862 GCF_014858855.1 Bufo gargarizans | reverse complement strand
AAGGTATTTTGTGAGGGGCATAGTGAGTTCATGGAAGTTTTTATTTTTTGTCACAAGTTAGTGGAATATGAGACTTTGTAAGAAAAAAAAATTCAAAATCATCATTTTCCGCTAACTTGTGCCAAAAAAAAAAAATTCGAGGAACTCGCTATGCCCCTCAAGGAATACCTTGGGGTGTCTTCTTTCCAAAATGGGGTCACTTGTCACTTTAACACTTGTGGATTTCACATTTGAAATCCAAATGTGTTAAAAATGCCCTGTGAAATCCTAAAGGTGCTCTTTAGAATTCGGGCCCCTTTGCCCACCTAGGCTTCAAAAAAGTGTCACACATGTGTGGGCTATGTGTTTTGGGGTGTCATTTTGCATACAAGTGACCCCATTTTGGAAAGAAGACTCCCCAAGGTATTTCGTGATGGGCATAGTGAGTTCATGGAAGTTTTCATTTTTTGTCACAAGTTAGTGGAATATGAGACTTTGTAAGAAAAAAAATCATCATTTTCCACTAACTTGTGACAAAAAATAAAAAGTTCTATGAACTCACTATGCCCATCAGTGAATACCTTAGGGTGTCTACTTTCCGAAATGGTCATTTGTGGGGGTTTTCTACTGTCTGGGCATTGTAGAACCTCAGGAAACATGACAGGTGCTCAGAAAGTCAGAGCTGCTTCAAAATGCGGAAATTCACATTTTTGTACCATAGTTTGTAAACGCTATAACTTTTACCCAAACCAATAAATATACACTTATTGCTTTTTTTTAATCAAAGACATGTAGAACAATAAATTTAGAGAAAAATTTATATAGAAATGTATTTTTTTTACAACTGAAATTGAAAAATTTATTTTTTTTCAAAAATTTCGGTAAATTTTGATTAATAACAAAGAAAGTAAAAATGTCAGCAGCAATGATATACCACCAAATGAAAGCTCTATTAATAAGAAGAAAAGGAGGTAAAATTCATTTGGGTGGTAAGTTGTATAACCGAGCAATAAACCATGAAAGTAGTGTAGTGCAGAATTGTAAAAAGTGGTCTGGTCATTAAGAGTGTTTAAGCTAGGGGAGCTGAGGTGGTTAAAGAGCACACCAAATGCTTGAAATAACTTCTTTATTAACTTCAACTTCTCTTCATATATAACACTGCCGCCTCAGCAGCAGATAGTCCATGTACAAAACACATGTTGAAAAGCTATCACAAAATGGCGGTATGCATAAGATGGTGGTTCAACTGTTCAATCTTGTCATTCAACATAAAATGGTGAATATATTTATCTCTTGAGTATCTGTACTCTCACTTTAAGTTATTTAAGCTCTGAGAGGTATATCTGAGGTCTAACTAATAGTTATGCTTGTTTAACTTGGTTTGCAGTTTGCAGTATGCAATTGCTTATGATCTGGTATGAGCAGTTCGCAATTTTCATGCTTGCAATTTTTGCTTGCAATTTGATTTGCAATTTTTTGCTTGCAATTCAGTGGAACTGTAAGTAAACACACATATAACTGGTTTGGTATACAGTTCTAATCACTATACTAACAATATGAACATTATATAACTGTTCTAAATACCTATTCTGTCTCTTGTTCCCATAAAAACACAGCTCTCAGTGGAGTGAATGTCTCTTCAGCTCCTGTCTCTGGTGAATAATGATTCTAGCAGCTCCTTCTAGAGGAATTCCCAGACAGGCTGTGTGTGAGGCTGGCTGTGATTGGTGAAAACTCTTGCTGTGTGAGAAGCTGGCTGTGATTGGTCTAGACTTCTGCCCAGCAACAACAGATTAACACTATGCTTTCTGTTGTTTCTGCTGTGTCACTGAGCCCACTCCATATTACAAAATAAATCCCAAAGGCATATCATCTTTCTCTGCCTCTGTAAACACAAAATAGAACAGTTATATGACATCCAAAACATGATGCCACAGCAAATAACTCTGCCTTTGTCTTTAACACATAAACACAGGAACTGTATAAAGGCCACTGGCAGGTCTAGCTGTATACACATATAAGCTACACTAGCAACCTAGGACAGGTCTTAGCTGGCCAGCTACAGGGCATTATAGGGGCCATTTATACCACTGAGGGCACTTTCGGGGACCATTTAAACTACTAGTAGCACTATAGGGGACCATTTAAACTACTGGGGAAACCATAGGGGACCAGTTAAACTACTGGGGAAACCATAGGGGACAATTGAAACTACTGAGAGACTATAGGGTAACATTTAGGGTCCATTCACACATCCGCAAAATGGGTCCGCATCCATTCCGTAATTTTGCGGAACGGGTGCGGACCCATTCATTTTGAATGGGGCCGCAATAGATGCTGACAGCACACAGCACTTCTGTTACGTGGCCCCGCCAAAAAATTTAACATATCCTATTCTTGTCTGCAGACACGGACAAGAAATGGCATTTCTTTTATAGTGCGGTCCGTGTTTTGCTGATCCACAATTTGCGGAACGCAAAACGTGTGTATGGACCCTTAAGCTGCTGGGGGCACTATTGTGGCATTCAGGGTTACTGGGTGTATTATAATTATTGTGGGCTCTATATTGGAGCATAACCAGGAGCACTATAAAGGGGCCAAATTACTTTCTGGGAACACTATGGGGTCTTTATCAATACTAGGGACACTTTGAGGGCAATTTTACTCCTAGGTCACTATGGGGGGGTTATCATTGTAACTATGGGAGGCTTTATTACTATTGTAGGCACTATGACGAAAATTATTTCTATCATGGGGCATTATTACTACTACTGGGGGTACTATTGGGGGGTATTATCATTATTTGGCAAAATATGGAAGGTAATTCAGCTAAGAGGGGTACCTTTGGGGAGCATTATCACTATTAGGGCACTATTACTAATGAGGGCACTCTGGGAGAGAATTATTAGTATTAGTGGGACTTTGGAGAGCACTATTAGTATAGGGTGACTATAGGGTGACTATCTGTATAACACTGTTATTGCTGCAGTATAGTGTTTGGGAGCATTGGGGAGCACAGTGGGCATAGTATTGGGGTAGCAGCAAGCTAACAATGTTGGGGCAGGAGGAGGATGATAGAAAAGTGAGAAATCTAAGATGTCTGTGTGGTAAACTCTTAAGGGAGAAGATGTGGCTGAATGAAATCATCATGGCGGTCTTGTTTGAATGGAGAAGATGAGAAAAAAGAACGTCTACATCAGACGAGACATCACTGGATGTAAGAGGTCTGTGGTGCTGTGTTCTCCTGTATGGTAGTGGTGTATTTATTATCCGTCTAATGCTGTGTGGTGTTGATTGAAGGAGCAATTTGGCACATATTAATTGTGGATACATGTTATACTTACCCCTTTCTTAAGTGCCATTCTTTGCAGCTCTGGGCCATTCCCTCCTGCCTCTACCTCTGGAACTTGCTGGTATATAGCATGTTACCACTGCAGCCAATCTCCTCTCAGTGGCCTAATGCCTCTTGCACACAAATGTTTTTTTTTTTTGTTTCCGTTCCGTTTTTTGCATTCCGTATACGGACCGTATATGGAACCATTCATTTCAATCGATCTGCAAAAAAAAGGAAGGTACTCCGTATGCCATCCGTATTTCAATTTTTCCGTTCCGTTCAAAGATAGAAAATGTCCTAAATTAACTTTCTTTATTATTATTTCAATATTAACAAACAATTTATAAGATTAACATAATTTTTCAAACTAAAGCCCCCCCCACCCCAATTCCCTCCCCCTCCCATCCCATGATGTGTCCTACTTCTCCACCAGCCCTCCATAACATGACCGAGGAATGATGAAGAGAGAGATGGAGAGCGGAGGGAACTCTATGGGTCCCATTCTCCCCAAATTCTACTCAATTTTTTCTCTATATCTCTTTGCTTATACCAAATATGTTCAAATCTCTTATTGGTCTTTACTAAATTTAACCATGTGTTAATACTAGGAGCATCTCGCGCAAATCAAGAGTGTGCTATTAGGAGTCTTGCCAAAAACATTATTTTAAACAGAAGATTTTTTTTATATTGGTTACAACCCACCTTGGCAAGATCCCCCAATACCCAGCATTCAGCAATAAAAGTAATCCGCACGTTCAGTTTTCTCTCTATGTAGTTGTGAATAGTCTCCCAATATTGTTTCAGCTCTGGACAAGACCCGAACATATCACCCCTAGGACAATTAGAATGATCCTATAATACCACATTTATTAAGCCAGAAAGGAGTGACATAAAGTCTATGTAAAATATTAAACTGCACCAGAACGTGGAAAGGAGGGGGTGACCCTAGGGGCGTCCGAATGGGGACAGAAAAGTCCAGGGGGGCCAGTGCTCCCCCAATATACCCAAAACGACACCCCTAATGAGGATGACTCGGCTAAAGCTCCCGAGCATAGATAAGAACAAAGAGGAAATGGAACTCAAAACGCCAGAAATAGAAATTATTATAAATATTTATTTATGTCATAAAAAAACATCAAGGTTACATATAACAGAATGCAATGATACAGGGACAAGAAGAAAACAGGGAACAAATGGCTAACAACGCCACCCTGGATGGGAGGCTCTGGTCATAAATATAGAAAGATACAGTCAGCGGGATAGGTACACAATGGTACTGATACATAGTAATGGCATGATAGCGCCGCCGATGTCAATAAATACAATAGTGGAGGTGAGTCCAAAGATATAAAAAGAAAAAATGGATCAAGGTAGAAAAACCCATACACCAAAGGGCAAGAGCATCCAGTTTATAAGTCAATGCCTGACGGCACAGTAGAAATCCATGTGAAACAAAACCGGAATGCACATAATAAGATGGAACTCACCACAGTAATAGACCAAGAGGGAACCAGCCAGGATGGCGCTACCCCAACGCGCGTTTCGGCGTACCTTCGTCAGGGGGTAGCGCCATACTGAGGATCAGACATTTTAAAATCATTGTGGACCAATCACACACCAGCATTTGCTCGTCCCCAGGTGCGCTGTCTCAGGCGCGCGATCACTCCGGACAAGCCACATCCGGACACCCCGAGCCCGGCGTCAGATCAATGACCCGCCCCCCACGTGACAAAGCACATGATCGGGCGTGGATGACGTGTAGACGCATAGGCTCGGGGCGCCGGAGGCGGCCCCAGATGACGCGCGCACGCATCACACTAGGGGAGGGGCTACAGACACCCGTCTACTGCGATGGATGCCCAAAGCTAAGAGCACTCCTACGCACAAGAGCAGAGGACGGGGAAGGACCAAAGGGAAGGGAAAGAAGACAGAAACGAGGATGCCAGGTGTTATAGGTGGGCAACCAATGTAATACCTACTTGCATGAGTATAATAACTCAAATACATGCGGTAATATGCCCAATATGATAAACGGCACCCGTTGATATACACATGTGTAAAAGAATATAGTATGATTAATAAATACAAATAACCACTGATGCAGTATATAAAGTGCAAATGCATATATATACATGCTATGCATAAATTGGCCTATGCATGTCGAAACATTATTACCCATATCAATAAAGTCCTATGTATATAATGTACGCCCAAGATTTAATGAATCATGAGTATTCAATTAATAATGTCAGAATAAAATATAAAAATATATAAAAATATATAAATATGGAAATAGACCACATAATAAATCCATAGTGAAAAAACAAATGAATGTGATAAGAATACGAAGAGGATCATACCCTGATCCATAAATAGGTGGAGACTAGTGAACAAAAAAAATTGGTTAAGAGGTTTACAAAGAGGGGGACCTATATATATATAAGGTGCTGAGTGCAATATAACTAAAATAGTGAGGGTGTGAAGAACACCAGGTGAAAAACAGCCTAGAAAAGCATATATCCAAAGAGTGTGGCAGAACATGTGTGCAAAAAGGTGGGGTGGGAAGAGGGAATGGAAAGAAATGGAAGGGGAAGTCTTGATGCGTCAAGATATTAGTATAGCTTCAATTGTAGATTCTTATAAATTCAAACATACATTAGGAATATTCCCAGCCCAATACAGAGGACCACTGGAAAAACCCAAACGATCGAGCATAAAACTACTAGGAGGGTATCATGTAAATGGCTAGTGCAAGTACAGCTATGTGTTCTTATGGATCCAAGATGTATTGCAGATATTCCAAATTCATTGAGACTGGACTGGCTAAAGAAGGGATCGAAGAATGGAACAAGCATCAGCATCAACAGAAACGGTGTCCTAAAGAAGACTCAAAAAATGCTGGGGAGAAGAGAACACATAAGAAGTGAGTTAATGACATATATTCGTAAAAATTACATACTAACTGTTAAAAGAAAATGGAATCCACAGTTGTGGACCCAGCGACTACAGAAAAGCGGAGAACCCCAAATTTTCATTAAGTCCCCTGGGGCGTAACGTCCCCAGGGTCCAAATCCAGCGGCTCTCCCGTTGGGCTAGCCGTTTGGATGTATTACCAGCGCGCAGGTCTACTTGGATGCAATCAATGCCTCTCACTTTGAGGAGCCTGGGATTGCAGGAGTGATGTACTTTAAAGTGTCTAGCAATGGGTTTAGAGATCTCGATCTCCTCCATTTCCTGTGCCTTCAGAATGTCCCTCACGTGTTCCCTCACGGGACCCGCAGTTCCCGCGTGGTCAGCCCCACATAGATCATGGGACATGGGCACCGGGCATAGTACACCACCTGAGTGCTGGAACACGTGAGGGAATGCTTGATTCTGAAGGTTCTCGTACCAGAAGAATTCACAAAATCCAAGGCCCGCTCCATGTTTGGACACGCAGCACATCTCCCGCATGGTCTGAACCCAATCTTGGGGCCACCCTGTCCGGCAAAGAGTTGAGAGGGGATTGGCTGTAAATAGCCTCTCACCAAATTGTCACGCAGGGTGTTAGCCCTGCGTGCCGTGACAAGTGGTCGTGGCGGCAATATTTTCTCCAAAATTGGGTCTGTGCGTAAAATGGGCCAATGCGTGGCCAAACAGGACCTCATATCGTCCCAATAGGAATGGTAGGTACTGACAAATCGTATATTCCCAGTCCGGTATTCTTTCTTTTTTAGTCAGTAACAGTTGAGGCTGGCATAGTTTTTTTGCCCGTCGGTAGGCCTTTTTGATAGATCGATGGCTATATCCTCTCCTGAGAAAACGATCCTTGAGGTCTCTAGCCTGTCTCTCAAATGTTTCATCATCAGAGCATATCCTGCGAATACGCAGGAACTGGCCTACCGGGATCGCCGAGATGGTACTTTTGGGGTGAAGAGAGGTTGCATGGAGATATGTGTTTAGCGGCCGTCTCCTTTCGGAAAACATCCGTCCTGAGTTGACCACCAAGGCCCCTAGACACCTGATACATCAAGGAAATCGACCCTTTCTTTGTGTATGTGTATGTTAACCTGATGTTTTTGGAATTGGTGTTCAGGAGTTTGAAAAAATCCTGAAGTTGTACCTCGGTTCCCTGCCAGATCAAGAAGACGTCGTCTATGTACCGCGCCCATAAAATGGCGCGGTCCATAGCGGCAGTGTCTATCTGACAGGAACAGGTCCCTTTCCCACAGCCCCAGGAACAGGTTGGCATACGCGGGCGCACATGCCGCCCCCATGGCTGTCCCCTGGAGCTGCAGGAAAAAGGACCCGTTGAACGAGAAAAAATTCCTCGTGAGTACAAACTTGAGGAGTTGGAGTAGGAACGATGTAAAGTCTCTCGGTAGGCTGCTGGTAGAGAGAAAAAACTCCACTGCCAGCAGACCATCTGTATGTTGAATGCTCGTGTAGAGAGACTCTACATCGCATGTGACCATTATATGGTCCTCATCCAAAATAATCCCCTGTATCCTCTGTAGGAAGTCGGAGGTATCTCTGATGTAGGATGGCAAAGTTTCTACAATTGGTTTGAGATGGTAATCCAACAGTCTACAAATATTCTCCACCATACTGTTACAGCCGGATATAATGGGCCTACCTGGGGGTACTGAGGCGTTCTTATGTACCTTCGGTAAAAGGTACAGGGTTGGGATAGATGGATCCTGGATGATAAGAGTTTCGTACATTTGTTTTGAAATGATGTTCTTCTCAAGGCCTTTATCCAAAATTCTCATTAGCTCACTTCTATAGGAAATAGAGGGATTAAAAGTAAGTTTTTTGTAACATGTCGAATTATTAAGTTGGCGGTACACCTCCGTCAAGTACATGTTACGTGGCCAGGCTACCACGTTCCCTCCCTTGTCAGCTGGTTTAAAAATTACATCGTCAATACTCTTAAGTTTATTGAGGCTCCGGCGTTGGTCCCTGTCAAGATTGTCATGTCGTATTGACGTCGGGATTGAGGCAAAATCCCTACTGACCATCTTGACAAAGAGATCAATTGCCGGGCACAGTGACAAGGGAGGGAATTTCACAGACTTCTTCCTGATTGTAGATGGAATAACACCAGCAGCATTCTCGGTTGGTCCGATTTGTTCCAATAATAAGTCCTCCAACACACGGAGAGCCTGTTGTTCTTCCTCAGTATCCAGACCCCCAGTGGAGTCTGCCCTCACATGCCACCGCTTCATCATCAGGGACCTCCCGAAAAGGTGCAGGTCCTTGATGGCAGTAAACTGATCAAAGCTACAACTGGGTACATAAGAGAGACCTTTCTCCAGAAGGGAGATGTCTATATCGGAGAATGTATGTTCTGATAAATTAATTACCTTAAGTTCGTTCGCAGGTCCCTTTGGCTGTATAGTCGGCTCGGGTTGTCTTTTCCTCCCCGAACCGTTCCCCCGTTGCATCCTTCTCCCATAGCGAGTCTGGCGAACCGGGTGGGTGCTTTGAGGTTGAGACTCTCCAGCTGAGGACATAGAAGACACTGAGGCCGATCTGCTGCGGGATCTAGTCCCATTACTGTGCGGTCCCTTATTCTTCCACTTATACACCCGGTTTAGTTGTGCATCATTGCTGTCCCGGGAAAATTTCTGAATCTTCGCCTCTTGAATTTCTTTTTCCCAGACTGGGTATTTAGTGTCTAATTGATCCTGAAAACTCTTTAAACTGGCAGCACTGCAATCTTTAGACAAACGTGACTGCAATGAGTCAATTTCGCTGTCCATTTGTTCCAGGCTTTTTTTGTTGTGGCCGATTAAGAGCTCAATAAAGCCAAATGAGCTCTGGTTGCAAATTTCCTCCCACTTCGAGACAAACATGTCATCCTCTATGGGATAGGAAGGAAAGACCTGTATTCTGAGACCACGGGGAATAAGGCCCCTCTGGAGGTACTTTTCCAGAAAGGCCTTATTCCACCAGGTGCGCGCTCTCTTGTATAATAACGATTGTAAGGTGTTCTGGGTCTCCCTGATCAAGCCGTCGCTGGGACCACCCACTGCTCCTTCGTCCCTGAACACAGCATCCAATTGAGATAGCCAGGAGAGTTCTCTGGCTTTATAATCCATAGTGGTAGTGTAGGGTCACTTACTCTGTGAAACGAAACACAGTAAATAATGAAGACAGAAAAGGAGGGGGTGACCCTAGGGGCGTCCGAATGGGGACAGAAAAGTCCAGGGGGGCCAGTGCTCCCCCAATATACCCAAAACGACACCCCTAATGAGGATGACTCGGCTAAAGCTCCCGAACGTGATTGAAATTATGTTATACCAGTTTTAGATCCTGAGCTAACTTCTCCTGATCCTCCAAGTTCGTCATTAAGCATTCTTTTTGCCAAGCCCCTTCTCCCGGGGACCAAATATCACCAAATCGTGCTATTATTAAGCTTTTATAAAGTTGAGAAATCTTCATCTTTTGCCCCAAATTCTCTATCAATTCGTTAAATTGTGTACAAGTGTAAATTTGCAACCTTTTTTTTCTTTAATACTTAACAGTGCTAATCTTAACTGTAAATACCGAAACCATGATCATTTCTGTGATTTTTGTCTTTGTGATAATACCGTGAACAAAACAATAGGCTTATACCAATAGTCTAATTTGAGTCTTACACGTTTCCGTCCCCATAATAAGTCCCTAATAATTCTTTCTATCAATTTAAAAAATCTATCCCCAATCCAAACTGGAGAATTCTTGAAGACATATAATAACTGGGGGAGGATCACCATCTTAACCAGAGATACCTTATCAGCCTTCGATAGAGAAAAACGGAGCCATGTTGTAATTTTGGACCTCAAGCTTATTTATCAGTGGAATCAAATTAAGCGAAATAAAGTCTTCCACACTAGGAGAGATTATAATACCTAAATACTTAAAAGAATCAGAAATTTTCTGAGTGTTCATAGGGGCCTCATTAGGGAGTGAAAAGTTATCTAATGACATGATCCTATTATCCAAAGGCATAAGGGTAGTTTTTTTCCCAGTTTACATCCAGACCTGAGACCTCTCCAAATTGATGTATCGTTTGAATAATGTTCAGCAGTAGATTGTGTCTGCTGAACATAAAATAAAATATTGTCTGGACATAACGGACAAGGATAGTACTGTTCTATCAGGGGCCAGCTGTTCTGTTTCGCAAAAAACAGAATGCACACAGACGTATTTTTAGCGGATCTGTTTTTTGGGGACTGCAAAATACTGAAAAAGCCATACGGTTGTGTACAAGAGGCCTTATGCTGAGGACAATGACTGGCTGCAGTGGTAAAATGCCATACCCTTGCACTTCATTGTGCACATCACTGACACTGTACTTGCCGGTTATATACACCCCGGTTCATAAATATTGGGACATCAACACAATTGAATTTTTTTTGGCTCTATACACTACCACAAAGGATTTGAAATTAAACAAACAAGATGTGCTTTAGTCTGTTTTGTGTCTTGTTGTATTTGTTTTTGCACTATTGTGGATCCCTCCGATAGGGATCGTGTATTTTAGATTATTCCATTAAAAGTTACTTTTTAGGTAGTTGTTTTCAGTGACAGCAAGATGTGCTTTACCTGCAGACTGTCAGCTTTAATTTCTGGGTATTTACATCCAAATCAGGTGAACGCTGTAGGAATTACAACAGTTTTCATATGTTACTCCCACTTGTTAAGGGACCAAAAGTAATGGGACAACTAGCTTCTCAGCTGTTCCATGGCCAGGTGTGTGTTATTCCCTCATTATCTCAATTACAATGAGCAGATAAAAGGTCCAGAGTTCATTTCAAGTGTGCTATTTGCATTTGGAATCTGTCAACTCTAAAGAGAACCATCAGAGAGATAGCAAAAACATTAGGCGTGGCCAAATTTGAAACATTCTTAAAAAGAAGGAATGCACCGTTAAGCTCAGCAACACCAAAAGACCCGGAAGACCACGGAAAACAACTTTGGTGGATGACTGAAAAATTATTTCCCTGGTGAAGAAAACACCCTTCACAACAGTTGGCCAGATCAAGAACACTCTCCAGGAGGTAGGTGTATGTGTGTCAAAGTCAACAATCAAGAGAAGACTTCACAGAGGCGTTGCGGCATGACGTAAGCAGACGGGCGTGCGGCAGTCCTCCCCCCCCCCACGACGCCGGCTCCGGCTCCCGCTCCAGCTACAGCACGGGCAATAACGATGATGCGCCACTCGACCTGACGAGCTACCCGACCCCTTGCTAGGAGGCTGACCTACCTGATCGCTCCATCTGAAGGTCTGCAGGTCTGTTCCCTTACTGTGGAGTGCCGCCGCTCCCCCGGCTGAATTAACTTCGGAGGAGTTGACTTGGATGTCCGGGGTCCTCACCAGGAGTCCTTGCTGTCCGAGGCTGTCCATCTGTGCCCGTTCCGGGCTGTTCAAGGCTGGAGGTTCTACGTGGTGTCTAGAGACTGGGAGTCGCGGTGCGGTGTGAGTAGACGTCCTCCTGTGTATTGCTGTTCTTGGGAGCTCCGTCTGCCCGGCGCTGTTTGCCAGGAGCGGCCGTTTGTGTGCCGTTCCGCCGGTCTCTCCTGCCCTGTTGTCCTGTGTTTTTGGTCCTGGAGAAGGGGGGGCTGGCTGGGAGAGGCTGCCTTGCTCCCTTATCACCGCCTTGGCTGCTTTACTATACGCTGCTTTACTTGCCAGCCGGCTTCTTGATCTACCTGGGGCTGCTGTGACAGCCATATCAGTGTACATTACCGTTGCTTTTGTTTCGTGGCTGGATACCGCATTGCTCCGTGGTGAAAACGGTTACATTCCCCTTCTGATCCCCAGACCCCGGAACCTATGAGCCCCAGAACTGGCATAATTCCACTTTGGAGCTATCCGTGATTTAGGATACCGGGGGGCTTATAGGCAAGATCTCTGACATATTTACCTTCTCTGGGAGCTACAAGATATCCACGGCTGTGTGTATAGAAATCTGTGCAACACTAACTCTAAAGTTACCGTGCAAGAGGAAGACAGGGGAGGGGAATAGAAGGGGAGAGGGGGAAGAAAACAAAAAAAACAAAAATAAATAAATAAATAAATATAATAATAAATAAACAAATAAAAAAGAAGAAAAAAAAAATGGCCCCAAAACCTCAAAACAGAAAGTTCATCGGAACCTCCTCACCCAAGGGGGGCGCTGTAAGGACGCAGCTTGATAAATATCTCAAATCTCCACCCCCATTAACCAAGACAAGGGGTAATCAGAAACAAACATCACAGATGGGGGACTATGAAGAGAATGAAAACCCTCTAAATAAGGTGGGAGAACACCGGGTAGCAGAAGTAGACAACCAGATGAGTAATATTGATCACAAATTGGCAGGTATACTGGAGGCAGTTAAAACAACCAACCAATCACTAAGTACTTTGACGACAACGGTGGCAGCAGTGCAGACCGACATTTCGGTTATCCGGGATGATCTAAATAAAATGAGGCAGCGTGTTAAAGAGTACGAAATTTTGACCACAGCGCTGCAAAAAGAATCTAGTCAGATTAAAAAAAGGATGGGAACAGTAGAGAGTGACAATAAGGCACTGAAGGAAAAAATGGCAGATCTGGAGGACAGATCCCGGAGAGACAATCTCAAACTAGTGGGTTTCCCGGAAGGAGCAGAAAAAGATGACCCTACAGGTTTTATACAAGAATGGCTGTCAAATAATGTAACAGCCGGAGGAGCGGCTGTGGCACCCACAGTGGAAAGAGCACATCGCATCCCAACAAGAAAACCTCTACCAGGGCTAGTACCAAGGCCTTTTTTAATTAAAATGACCTCCTCAAGGGATCGGGATAATATCCTTAGGTGGAAGAGAGAGATACAAACGGTGAAATATAATGATGCTAATATAGAGATATACCCGGACTTTTCTAAAGTTACGCAAGATAAAAGAAGAGAATATAAGGATGTTAAAAAGAGACTGATACAAGCCCAACTAAAATATTCCATGATGTACCCTGCAAAACTACGGGTCATATATAAAGAAACCGTTCAATTCTTCTCTAACCCAAGCGATGCAGCTGATTGGATGGACTCTCAGGGCATTAAATAACTTGCTCATGGTTGCGGTGGGGGGGAGCTGGGGGGGTCGGCAGCGAGTGGGGGGGGGTAGTCTATAGTTAGAGACCTATGAGCCGCAGTTTGCGACTCGCGGGTCAGAATGGGATTGGGGTTTGGGGGGTAGGGGGAGGGGGTTTCTTTCCGCGGGGAACTGTCGGGGTGTTGAGGATGTATTGTTGGGGGTTCCCCTGCTCTTCCACCGAGTGCTGCCTTATTATTAAAAAATGTCCAGAATATTGACATGGAACATCCCCTATTTTGCGGATAAAATTAAGAGATGCGTAGTGTTTGATTTGGTCTCTAGACATTTACCAGCAATAGTGGCCCTGCTAGAAACACACCTTACATGTGAAAAAGTAGCAGCGTTGGGTGGAAGGAGATGGGCCTCTCACGAATACCATTCTTGCTACTCCATATACTCCAGGGGAATTAGTGTTTATATTCATAGACAGGTAGACTATGACCCAATAGAACAGTTAATTGATCAAGAGGTCCGGTATATTTTTCTGCATTGCTATTGGCAGGGGCAAAGGAGAATTATAGCGTTTATATACATTCCACCTCCCTTTACAACTTATGTATTATGTAAATTGATGGAATACATTGCAGCACGAGAGGAGTGCCCGGTGCTGGTGATGGGCGATTTCAACTGGACATTAAAAAAGATAGGATCTCTACCATAACTAAGTATGAATTAAATTTAGGTTCAAGTACAGTACTATCTAGAATCTGTGCAGAGATGGCATTGGTTGATATATGGCGATCTCTTTATGGAAATAAGCAAGCATTTTCATGTTTTAGTAATACATACAGGTCTATGTCTCGAGTTGATCTGGCCCTCGCCAGCCCCGGGCTCATTAATAGGGTTAAAAAAATGAATTATGAATGTCATGGTGTCTCCGACCATAGTCCGGTTATGGTAATACTGGACAGTCCTAATGAGGCCTCATGCACACGACCGTTGTGTGCATCCGTGGCCGTTGTGCCGTTTTCCGTTTTTTTTTCGCGGACCCATTGACTTTCAATGGGTCCGTGGAAAAATCGGAAAATGCACCGTTTTGCAGCCAAGGCCGTGATCCGTGTATCCTGTCCGTCAAAAAAATATGACCTGTCCTATTTTTTTGACGGACAACGGTTCACGGACCCATTCAAGTCAATGGGTCCGTGAAAGAACACGGATGCACACAAGATTGGCATCCGTGTCCGTGATCCGTGGCCGTAGGTTGCTTTCATACAGACGGATCCGAAGATCCGTCTGCATAAAAGCTTTTTCTGATCTAAGTTTTCACTTCGTGAAAACTCATTTCCGACAGTATATTCTAACACAGAAGCGTTCCCATGGTGATGGGGACGCTTCTAGTTAGAATACACTGCAAACTTTGTACAAGACTGCCCCCTGCTGCCTGGCAGCACCCGATCTCTTACAGGGGGATATGATAGCACAATTAACCCCTTCAGGTGCGGCACCTAAAGGGGTTAATTGTACTATCATATTCCCCTGTAAGAGATCAGGGCTGCCAGGCAGCAGGGGGCAGACCCCCCCCCTCCCCAGTTTGAATATCGTTGGTGGCACAGTGTGCGCCCACCATCGCCCCCCCTCCCTCCCTCTATTGTATTAAATCGTTGGTGGCACAGTGTGCCAACCACCATCGGCCCCCCTCCCTCCCTCTATTGTATTAAATCGTTGGTGGCACAGTGTGCCAACCACCATCGCCCCCCCCCTCTATAGCAGTAACATTGGTGGCAGTGTGCGGTCTCAACAGTAGAAGATTCATACTTACCTGCTTGCTGCTGCGATGTCTGTGAACGGCCGGTAGCTCCTCCTACTGGTAAGTGACAGTTCTTTAGCAATGCGCCGCACAGACCTTTCACTTACCAGTAGGAGGAGCTCCCGGCCGGACACAGACATCGCAGCAGCAAGCAGGTAAGTATGAATCTTCTACTGTTGAGACCGCACACTGCCACCAATGTTACTGCTATAGAGGGAGGGGGGGGCAATGGTGGTTGGCACACTGTGCCACCAACGATTTAATACAATAGAGGGAGGGAGGGGGGGCCGATGGTGGTTGGCACACTGTGCCACCAACGATTTAATACAATAGAGGGAGGGAGGGGGGGGCCGATGGTGGTTGGCACACTGTGCCACCAACGATTTAATACAATAGAGGGAGGGAGGGGGGCCGATGGTGGTTGGCACACTGTGCTACCAACGATATTCAAACTGGGGAGGGGGGGGGGGCTGCCCCCTGCTGCCTGGCAGCCCTGATCTCTTACAGGGGAATATGATAGTACAATTAACCCCTTTAGGTGCCGCACCTAAAGGGGTTAATTGTGCTATCATATCCCCCAGTAAGAGATCGGGTGCTGCCAGGCAGCAGGGGGCAGTCTTGTACAAAGTTTGTAGTGTATTCTAACCTGAAGCGTCCCCATCACCATGGGAACGCCTCTGTGTTAGAATATACTGTCGGATCTGAGGTTCACGAAGTAGCTCATATCCGACAGTATATTCTAACATAGAGGCGTTCCCATGGTGATGGGGACGCTTCAAGTTAAAATATACCATCGGATTGGAGAAAACTCCAATCCGATGGTATAAAAGAACTCCAGACTTTACATTGAAAGTCAATGGGGACGGATCCGTTTGAAATGGCACCATATTGTGTCAACATCAAACGGATCCGTCCCCATTGACTTGCATTGTAATTCAGGACGGATCCGTTTGGCTCCGCACGGCCAGGCGGACACCAAAACAACTTTTTTTTCATGTCCGTGGATCCTCCAAAAATCAAGGAAGACCCACGGACGAAAAAACGGTCACGGATCACGGACCCACGGACCCCGTTTTTGCGGACCGTGAAAAAAAACTGTCGTGTGCATGAGGCCTAAACCAAATCTAAATAGAACTTTTAAACTTAACCCCCACTGGATGACATTAATAAGGGATCTGGATAAGATTAATGAAGAAATAAAGCTCTTTTGGAGTGACAATGTCAACTCAACACACATCCATATCAGGAAACAGAAAAGTGTCTTTGCTCAATCTCAAAAAGAAATAGAAGAGATGCTCAACCAGATAATGAATGAGATCAGCCATGTAAATACCCCAGAAAAACAACTTCAACTAAAAAAAACACAAGATGAATATAAACAATATTTATATAAAAAAGCACAGAATAAAATGTTCTTTTCAGGGTTGAGAAGCTTCAGCGAGTCCGGCAAGCCAAGTAGATTATTATCCATGATAGTACAAAATCAAAGGGGGAGTAATAATATTATTGGAATTAGGACAGAGGTAGGGAACATCCTACGAGACCCCGATGACATTCTAAGGGAATTTACCCGATATTTCTCGACGCTATATCAGGCCGGATCCAAAAATCAGGGAGTAGAAATAGATCAATATCTAGATAACATTAAGATCCCTGAATTTGACCAACAAGATATTGACTGGTTGAATAGACCTATTCAACTGACCGAGTTACAGGATACGTTGCAATCTATCAAGGGTAACACATCCCCAGGGGTGGATGGCTTCCCATTCGAATTATACCGGAAACATGAGGGAACCATTCACCCCCAAATGTTGGAGGTACTAAACCAATCCTGGATAATGGGTTCTCTACCACCTTCATGGATGGAAGCAACCATCTCATTAATCCCCAAAAGAGGAAAAGATCCGCTGTCAGTTACTTCCTACCGCCCCATCTCTCTGTTGAACACAGATTATAAAATGCTTGCCAAATTGTTGGCCAATAGATTAAAAACTGTTATCCATAAAGTCGTCCATGCAGATCAAACCGGGTTCATTCCCAAAAGGAACATACAGGATAACATAAGGAGGGCCTTTCTGAACATCCAGATGGGGGAGGGGGGGGGACTGCTCCATCCTGTCCCTGGACGCCGCTAAGGCCTTCGACAGGGTGGAGTGGCCCTTCCTCTGGAGAGTAATGTCGCGGGTGAAAATAGGTGAATACTTCTCCAGATGGGTACGCATTCTGTATCAAAACCCGGTATCTAGGGTCCGAATCAATGGTGAATACTCTGCCCCTTTTCCCCTGTCCCGAGGAACACGTCAGGGCTGCCCCCTTTCCCCCTTGCTCTGTTCCTGGAGCCAATTGCATGCAAAATTAGAACAGACGGGGAAATATCGGGTTTTGGGTGTGAGGGAGAAGCTGACAAAATAAGTTTATACGCGGACGATATGCTGCTTTTTCTGGGAAGGGGGTATATGAACTTGCCCAGGGTTATGGAAAGTCTGGATGAGTTTGGATGCCTATCTGGATATCAGATAAACTGGGAGAAATCTAAATTTCTCCCATTAAGACGTCCGGTCCCATTGGGCCATAGTTTTCGGGTTAGTATACTGAACCCAGCAGATTCCTTACTATATCTGGGTATCCAGATAGGGACCAAACTGGAACACTATACGAAATTAAATACACTCCCAATAATAGATAGAGTTAAGGAAAAAATTAGAACATGGCTTAAACTCCCCTTGTCACAAATTAACCGCATAGCACTTATAAAAATGACATTACTACCAATGCTATTATATGTATTCAATGCTAGCCCGATTACGATAGAAGATAAGTTTTTTAATAAGTTAGAGACTCTCTTCAATGAACTGATATGGGGCCGCAAACGAGTTAGAATTAAGATACGGTATCTGTATAAAGAAGAGGGTGGAATGGCCATCCCTTTTCTAAAAGGATATTATTTAGCTGCCCAATTGATCCCAATTGATGGTGTGTGAGGAATCGAAAGAATAAATGCATTCAGTCTCTTTTTGGGGAGTACTGTAGACCATGGTCGGACCTTTTCCACATTCTCGAAACTGGTATTTTTAAAAAGAAAACAATAACAAATCCGTTTAGTAGAATGCTTGGGTATATCTGGCAACAAACTAGAGACATGGTGGGTATATCTGAAGCAGTTCAGTACACCCCATTGTGGGGGAATGTACACTTACAACAAGTTATGCAACTGGGTGATGCTGAATATTGGGAAAAACACGGGATATATTTAATTGCACAAGTTTTTCATAAGGGACAGATTATGCCCTTAAATGAAATTTTATTAGACACTAAATTAGGATTCATTGACAAATTTCGATATGAACAACTTCGTCACGCTATATACTACACGGATAATAAGAATTACTTAAATATTGCAAGGAACACTTTCTTAGACCTTTGTCAAGATATGACAGTCAATACTTCTATATCATACATCTACGCTAAGTTAAAATATGAACACACGAAAATGATCACATTTAGGGGTGAAGTTAAATGGGAAAGAGACCTACAAAAGGGGGAACCCATCTCGTGGAACATTGTGTACAGAAATATTAAAAGATCAACTGTGTCACCTGCCCATGAATGGATCCTTTTGAAAATCATACACCGTCTATATTATACACCAGCACTACTGCATATCATTTATAAAGACAGGAAACAGAACTGCTATAAATGTAATAAGGATATAGGAGATTATAAACATTTGCTGTGGGAATGCCCAGGGATAAATGCATATTGGACTAAAATATTCCGGAAATTGCAGGATTGTTCCTCTATGAAGTATCAGGCACGCATTGACTATGCTATCCTGGGCATATTCCCTGAGATTGACAAAAATAGAACTGAGCAGATTCTTTGGTTTCGGGGTATCGCATTGGCCAAAATAATAATTGTTAAACACTGGGGCACCATGAAATACCCTAGTTTTCAGGAATGGATGGAGTGGATGAACAGGGTTAAGCAGTATGAATATATTCTAGCTCAAACAGCGGGGAAAAAGGCAGCCTGGTTGCGGGTTTGGGGTAACTGGAAATAATGACAGTCGATGTAGATACGGCAGCTCCACGGAAAGAAAAGGGGGGTGGAGGGAGGGATAGGGGGGTTATAAAAAAAAAAAAAAAAGGGAAATTCTGTATAAGATGAGATGAATTTATGGTATGCCTATTCTATTGTTTTGTGACATTGAAATGGAAGATAAAATAATAATAAAAAAATAAAAAAAGAGAAGACTTCACCAAAGTGAATACAGAGGGTTCACCACAAGATGTAAACCATTGGTGAGCCTCAAAAACAGGAAGGCCAGATTAGAGTTTACCAAACGACATCTAAAAAAGCCTTCACAGTTCTGGAACATCCTATGGACAGATGAGACCGGGGCATACCTATAGGGGAAGCAGGGGAAGCAGCTGCTTTGGGGCCCCTTCAGAAGGAGGACTAAAAGATTTTATTGTCAGGGCCATTACAATGAGATTATATACAGTGACACTGTACAAAACAGACCGAGCGGCTGCCAGGCCTGGTCTGAGAACTCAGTCTTCACTAACCACAGGAGTGGGGGTTTGTGAAGAAGCTGCTGGGGTGGGGGAGCCCATTCACAAATTTGCTGTGAGGCCCGCTCAGTTGTAGTTACGCCACTGGATGAGACCAAGATCAACTTGTACCAGAGTGATAGAATGAGAGGAGTATGGAGAAGGAAAGGTACTGCTCATGATCCTAAGCATACCACCTCATCAGTGAAGCATGGTGGTGGTAGTGTTATGGAATGGGCATGTATGGCTGCCAATGGAACTGGTTGTATTTATTGATGATGTGGCTGCTGACAAAAGCAGCAGGATGAGTTCTGAAGTGTTTCAGGCAATATTATCTGCTCATATTCAGCCAAATGGTTCAGAACTCATTAGACGGTGCTTCACAGTGCAGATGCACAATGACCCAAAGCATACTGCAAAAGCAACCAAAGAGTTTTTTAAGGGAAAGAAGTGGAATTTTATGCAATGGCCAAGTCAATCACCTGACCTGATTGAGCATGCATTTCACTTGCTGAAGACAAAACCGAAGGGAAAATGCCCCAAGAACAAGCAGGAACTGAAGACAGTTGCAGTAGAGGCCTGGCAGAGCATCACCAGGGATAAAACCCAGCGTCTGTTGATGTCTATGCGTTCCAGACTTCAGGCTGTAATTGACTGCAAAGGATTTGCAACCAAGTATTAAAAAGTGATTTATGATTATTATTCTGTCCCATTACTTAGAGTTCCTTAACAAGTAGGAGGCACATATGCAAACTGTTGTAATTCCTACACCGTTCATCTGATTTGGATGTAAATGCCCTCAAATTAAAGCCGACAGCCTGCAGTTAAAGCACATCTTGTTTGTTTCATTTCAAATCCATTGTGGTGGTGTATAGAGCCAAAAATGTTAGAATTGTGTCGATGTCCCAATATTTATGGACCTGACTGTACCGGTCAATCTCTGTTTAAATGGCCGTTGCAATGATGCCAGAAAGTCCAGCACGCCACATGCATCATCACTGCAGCAAAAGGAACAAAGCACTCATACTAAAATAGTGGGGATGTAACAGATGAGAGTTGTGGATTTTTACCACATGCTGCTGTCATATTTTATTTTCATCTACTGGACACCCACTTTAATTCTGGGGGGGGGGGGGTTGTGACATTTTGAGGGAGTGGTCTTTACAAAGGGGCGGGGTGTATGTCCGTAAAAAATTTAAGCTGTCCATGAGTTTTGGTTAAGTTGTCCAGAAAAATTTAAAAGGAAGGTTGGCTACCCTGGTCGCATACCCCGTGTAACCAGCATGATGACGTCCTGGGGGCCTGGCGTGCAGCACCTTTGGAAAGGGCCTTCGTATCACCACTGGCTGGAGGGCCAGCTGGGCTGCCTTGGCAACTGGCTACCGCTGCCAGCTGTAGCGGCCATGGACTTGGTTGCTGGCTGCGTTTCCATGACATGACACTGATGATCACAAGCAACAGTGCAACGGTGGCCGGGAACCTGGCAACTGGCTAAGTTACTGTGGGTGCCGAACGCCACTGCTGATTACAGGTCAGGTGCATGGCCAAAATGATGTAGTTCAATCTTTCTTTATCTTCATTAGGCAAAGATATAATAAGAAGAGAAAAGTTCAGCACATCCAGCCTTCATATTCATGCCGCATCATGAGTAGTCTCACTTGGGGCTCTCGGAGATGCCATGTCAGCCATGGGTAAACTTGTACAAGACTTTGGAACCCTTTGAATGGCTTCCTCCCCGTCCCCATACAGAGGCATCAGGCTTGCCTTATACGGAAGCCTGTGAGACTCAGCCCCCTCACAGGCAGGCAGGCTGTCAGTGTGTCAGTGTGTCAGTGTGTCAGTGTGTCAGTGTGTTACTGACAGTCAATGCTTTACAATACACATGTATTGTTATGCATTGTATAGGGGATCAAGCCTCCAAAAGTTGAAGTCCCACAGTGGGATAAAAAAAAAAAGTAAAAAAAAAGTTAAAAAGTGTTTTTCATTAGAAAAAAATAAAATAATTTCAAGTAAAAAAAATGCCCCTTTGCCATAATAAATACATATAATACTGTTAAGACTGGCTCTATAAAAATATCACATGATCCACACCTTCAGGTGAATGCTGTAAAAATAAATTATAAAAACTGTGACAAAACGGCTATTTTTTGGTCACCTTGCCTAGTTTAATACCAAGCAATCAAAAACTCATATGTACCCTAAAATGGTACCAATCAAACCTCATCCCACCATAAATTATCGCCTACATAAGATAATTGTCAATAAAAAAAAAAAATGGAGACACAAAAACATGTTTAAAATGAAGAAAAAAAAATTATGTAAAACTGAAACAAAAAAAAAGAGACATATTTGGTATTTTCATGTCCATAACAACCTGCTCTATAAAAATAGCACATGATCTAACCTGTCAGGTGAACATTGTAAGAAAACAAAAAATCTAAATAGTGCCAGAACAGCCACTTTTTTGTAATATCGAATGATCAGAAATCATGTTTACCCCAAAATAGTACCAATAAAACTGTCACCTTATCCTGTAGTTTCCAAAATGGGGTCACTTTTTTGGGAGTTTCTACTTTAGGGGTGCATCCGGGGGTCTTCAAATGCAACATAGCAACTTAAAAATATCCCAGTAAAATCTACCCTCCAAAATCCATATGTTGTTCCGTCCCTTCTACACCAGACTTCAGATTCCTCTTTTAAAATGTTTTGAAAGTTGTAGAATAGAACTCATGTCCCACCATTTACGCCAAAAACTATTGCTGTCTTCAAGTTATGACCAGAGTGACGCTACCATTTGTTTTGAAGTTTGGCAAATATCGACACTACCAATTTTTTACCATACAAGTTATTAACGTGCCTTCAGCACTTGTGGTCCTTGTAGAAAAAGAGATTTCAAAAAGCTGTAATCTAAGGCAAAATAGGATGTAATTATATGCAGTATTATCATGGTTCTATTGCAGTGTAATAATGTTGTGGATTTAAATACTCTCTCAAGTACAATCCATCTTTTACACAGCTATTTATTTCAGGCTTGTTAGGCCTCATCTGTGCAGTAAATAGAAATCTTCAAATACAAGTTGTAATGTGAGATTGCACCATAACACAAACAAGTGTGTGTACAAGTAAAATATCACTAAACTGTGGAGCACACATTTCGGTCTGTGTTTACTTTGTTCACGTAACTTAAAGTCACATAAAATGTCTTAACCTTTATAAGAGCTGTGACACAGTGAGAGGTTTGGTCTGGGAAAACTGTTATTTCCCCCCAGCATGTGCTGCTGGGTTAATTTACAGCCATGTGAGGTCAAATACCGGACCGAATTTTAAATGCCGGTCCGGGTTTGGGCAGCACCTGGCTGTCCTTAAATAAGCAGCTGGGCTCAGAAGCCATGTCTCTGTGTTAGGATTTGGGAGCCTTGTGTTTGGATGAAGGCTTGCTACATGTTTGGCGTGAAAACAGGTTGGTGCTGCTGTCAGCAAGGACTCTTCGAGGCAGAATTGCCACATGGTGTGAATCACCACCAACACCTGTGACTGCCTGTTTTGTCACTTGCCTAAAGTGTGAATAAAACACTGAACTGTTTGATCCAAAGAACTTGTTGTTGCCTCTATACTGCTTCTGCTAATCCTGTCTACCAAAGCTAGTCCCCACAATTGGTGGAGGATGCGGGCAAAAGCAGTGAGGCTGGCGTGAATGCCAATATTTTTGGTTTCTGCATTTTTCAGGCACGGCTGTATGTCGTACATTAAACCAGCTGTATTACATCCAGTGCCCCAGGCCAAATGGAAGCTGTTGTGAAAGCCCTCATGGAGGCTAATCTTCAACAGCGAGAGACAAACCTGCAGCAATGTGAGGCTAATACGTAGCATCAGGAGACTAACCAGTTGCTGCTACAATACGTGAGGCTTTTGCAGACAGCAGGAGCAACCGGAAAGCAGTCCGTGCTGAGATTCCTAAGATGAACCCCACAGACAACATCAAAACCTACCTGGCGATGTAAGAGAAAGTGGCCATCAGGGAAAAGCTACCCCGTGACCAGTGGGCTGAGGTCGTCACTTCATTCCTGGCATCCAATTACCAGCGGGTGTATTTCGACTTGCCGGACGATCAAGCGACCGACTGCCAAAAAATAAAGGGTGAGATTTTGGCAAGTCTGGGGTTTAATGTGTTGGCCCGGGCCCAGCGGCCTCGTGAGGGTTTAAGTCGACTGAGCCTGCGAGTACCCAGTATTAGTGATGGACGAACATCGGATGATTCGCAAACCTGAAAAACCTTCTGGTCATATTTGCAGTCACCAAATACTTACAAGAAGTGCACAAATCATCCCACAACATGGACAGTGACATACCAGAGGGGGATTAATGGCAAATATTCCCGCCAAAAATATGTATTTTAATCAGGGGCCATTTTATGCATTTTAAAGGGAATTTCTCTGAAATGTGCCCTGCTGGAGACTAGAAATTTTTTATTTTAGGCCATGGGAGTACGGTCCTTAAGGTATATTGGAGGTATATTAGACGGTCATTGGATGTAAATTTTACTGCAAGCCAGTGGACTACAGGCCCCAAACATAAGGCATTCACAGGACAGAAAAGTAATTATGTTGTGGCTGGAGGTATATTAGACGGTCACTGGATATCAATGGGTGGCCTACAGGCTCCAAAAATTATTCATTCACAATACAGAAAAGAACAATTGATAACGTGGCTGGAGGTACATTAGGCGTTCCCCGTATAACAATTTTACTGTTGGACAGATAGATTAGAGGCCCCAAAAATTATGCATTCACCATACATGAATGATCAAGTGATTATGTGGCTGGAGGTATATTAGATGTTCATTAGATACCAATTTTACTGCAGACCAGTACAAATAGATGTGAAATACATATGCTTAAAAGAGCAAAAAATCTAAAATTGGATTTTTAAAAAAGGCTAACAAAATCCCCCCATTTGGAAAAACCCCAAATGATAACAGTTGAAATTGTATAACACGTGATCTTCACAGATGTTGAATTCCTCTGAGGTCCCAAACATTAGGCATTCACCGTACAGAAAAAAACAAGCAATTATGTGGCTCGAGGTATATTAGAAGTTCATTCAATATAAATTTTACTGCAGGCCAGTGTAGTACATGTCCCAAACATTAGGCATTCACTGGACAGCAAAGAACAATTGATTATGTGGATGGAGTTACATTAGGTGGTCACCCTATGACAATTTTACTGTTGGCCAGTTAGATTACAGGCCCCAGAAATTATTTATTCACCGGACAGAAATCAAGTGATTATGTGGCTGGAGGTATATTAGAAGTTCATTGGATATCAATTTTACGGCAGGCCAGTACAAATAGATGTGAAATATATACCTTTACGAGAACAAAAAACATAAAATTAGATTAAAAACAAGGCTAACAAAATCCCCCCTCTTGAACAAATGATAATAGTTGAAATTAGATAACACGTGGTCGTCACAGGTGTCAAATTCCTCCGAGGTCCCAAACATTAGGCATTCACAAGACAGAAAAAGCCTTTTTTTGCCTCTGAATTTACCTAAGACAGGAACCATTATTTGTTCTAGGTGGTGGCGGATATTTGTGGGTTGTCATGAGGAAATTTAATTAAACGTGGTCGTCACAGGTGTTGAATTCCTCCGAGATTCATGCTTCATTCATTTTTAGAAATGTGAGGTAGTCCACACTGTCGTGAGCTAGGCGAGTGAGCTTATCGGTCACGATCCCCCCTGCTGTCCTGAATGTCCTTTCAGACAGGACACTCGACGAGGGGCAAGCCAAGAGTTCCATGGCAAATTGTGCCAGCTATGGCCACGGGTCAAGCCTGGACACCCAGTAGTCAAGGGGTTCCTCGCTTCTCAGAGCGTACACATCGGCCGTTAACCCGATGTAGTCGGACATTTGTCATTCTAGGCTTTCCCCGAGGCTGGATCCGGACGGGTTGGCTGCAAGAATGATCTCATATCTGAAGTGACCAACACATCTTCATACTGCCCTCTGTGGTTTTAAATTCCTCTGCCAGCACCCGCAACAGCAGAATGCAGCATCTATCGCAGCAAGGCCTGGAAATGCTGCATTCTGACAGCCCTCTGTGATGCTGGTAACATGTCCGCCATTTTGTGTTTGCATCGGGGTCTAAGTACGCTGCCACCCAGTACTGGTCCTTGCCCTTTATGCTTTTTATATGGGGGTCCCTCTTCAAACACTGGAGAATGAAGGTCCCCCATTTGCACTAAATTGGAAACGGTGGAACGGCCTGGCTCCTGCTCATTGCCCAGGAGAATGTCGTCCTTGTTCTCCTCCCCCCATCCACGGACAACATCAGGGATCCCAGAAAAGTTTAAAGCCTGCTCGTCTTGCTCCTCATCCTCCTCCTCCCTCTCAGGCGCCATCCTCTTCTGACTCCTCTTCAGACTCCTGCTTACTTGTCTCAGATGGAGTAGCACCTTCTGGGAATTCATTCAGCCTTGTGACTTCCTCATCTTCCTCGGTGACGGGAGGCTAGGTGCCTTCTTAAGGTGGTCGTCTCTAGGTAAGTGTTGGGCTTACCGCGACTTATGCGTTGACAGGCTGCAGTTGGCAACACTATTGTAAGCAGCTGACACGTTAAATAAAAGCCTAAACTGCGGAGCCTTGCGCCCGGGAGCGCAAGATGTGACCATGCATGTTGGATGGCTCGCTTCAGATACATTTGCAGTCTACTTTTTGCCTCCTGTACACTGCGAGTTCTGCCTGCTTCTCCTCCTTCTCCTCCCTATCTGCTGCTCTGTCTCTCCCTCTGATTCTCCCCTCCTCTTCCTCTCTTGTGGGCACCCACATCCATCGACACGTCATCATCATCACCTTCACCACCACTGACATTAGATATCTAGGAGTAGGCAGCAGCAACAGTGGATACCACTCTCCTTGGGCTGATCTGGGTAATGTCATCAGACCGCTGGGTGGTGGCCATTGCTACCTCGTCTTCCTCTTCACATGCCAAGAACAGCTACACATCAGTAAGCTCTAGAGATTGATGGGAAAATAATTCCTCTGACTCTAGTGGAGGGGCTGTGGTGGTAATGTCTTTGGGGGCGCACACAGCAGAGAGTGAGGAGGGTGCTGATACAGAGGATGAGGAACGTGCAGAAGTAGAAGGCTGAGTGAGCCACTCAACCAACTCTAATGCGCCCTTCGACAAAATTACTTTGTGCCATAGTCCCTAGAGAAGAGCATTATTTGTGGAAGCAGTTATTAAGAACCCCTTAATCAGATTTTTTTGGGGGCAACTGTTATATAACACCAGTTGAAATTAGTTGCTCCAATAATGTTTGTCTGTCTGTATAGCTTCGCTATCTCAGCAGAACCGCACACAAATGCTGCACAATACAAATGCACTATATAGAAATTATATTATAGGTATATTACATCCCTTCCTCAATCAGAATTTTTTGGGGCAAGTGTTATATCACACCAGTTGCAATTAGTTGTTCCAATGGCCATTGTCCCTCTGTATAGCTATGGTATCTCAGTAAAACCGCACACAAATGCAGCACTATACAAATACACTATATATAAATTGTATTATAGGCATATCACACCCCTGCCTCAATCAGATTTTATGGTGATCAACTGGTATATCACACCAGTTGCAATTAGATTTTCTAATGGCATTTGTCCCTCTGTATAGTTGCGGTATCTCAGCAGAACTGCACACAAATGCTGCACAATACAAATGCACTATATACAAATTATATTACAGATATATCACACCTCTGCTCAATCAGATTTTTTGGGGGGCAACTGGTATATCGCACCATTTGTAATTAGTTGTTCCAATGACGTTTGTCCCTCTGTATAGCTGCGGTATCTCAGCAGAACCGCACACAAATGCTGCACAATACAAATGCACGATTTCGAAATTATATTACAGGTATATCACACCCCTACTCAATTAGATTTTTTTGGAGGGCAACTGGCATATCACACTAGTTGCAATTAGTTATTCCAATGATGTTTGTCCCTCTGTATAGCTGCGGAATCTCAGCAGAACCACACACAAATGCTGCACAATACAAATGCACTATTTATAACTTATATTATAGGTGTATAACACCCCTGCCTTAATCTGAATTTTTTGGGGGCGACTGTTATGTCACACCAGTTGCAATTAGTTGTTCCAATAACGTTTGTCTCTCTGTATAGCTGTGGTATCTCAACAGAACCGCACACAAATGCTGCACTATACAAATGCTCTATATATAAATTATATTATAGGTATATAATAACACCCCTGCCTCAATCAATTTTTTTGGGGGGCAACTAGTATATCACACCAGTTGCAATTAGGTTTTCCAATGGCATTTGTCCCTCTGTATGCTGCGGTATCTCAGCAGAACCGCACACAAATGCTGCACAATACAAATGCACTATTTATAAATTATATTATAGGTATATAACACCCCTGCCTCAATCAATTTTTTTGGGGGGCAACTAGTATATCACACCAGTTGCAATTAGATTTTCCAATGGCATTTGTCCCTCTGTATAGCTGCGGTATCTCAGCAGGACCGCACACAAATGCTGGGCTATACAGATGAACTAAATAGAAATTATATTATTGGTATATCACACCCCTGCCTCAATCATAGCACACCAGTTGCAATAGCGTTTGTCGCTCTGTATAGCTGCTGTATTGCAGTAGAACCGCACACAACTGCTGCACAATACAAATGCACTTCTATGTTAGAAAGTATATTATAAGTATATTAAACTTCTCAGTATGTCGCACCTATCGATTGCACACATATTCCAGTCCTTGAAAGGACTATTGTGGCCCTATTAGCTAGCGTTTGGTGTCTCTATACTAACAGACTGTCCTTGCTCCACATAGCAACCTCTCCCTACACTGGCATAAAACTGGCATAAAATGGCAGCCAGATCAGGTTTATTTATAGGGTGGGGGGGGGGGGGTGTCCATGTGCTGAAACATCTCAATTGGCTGTCCTGTTCCTGATGGATGTGTCATGGGTTAAAGTTCTGCACAATGCAAAGAATATGGCGCTGGCGGACATCGTCATATGTTCGGATGTTCGGCAAACAGCAAACGAGTAAAGTTTGCTGCAAAACGATCGCTAGGCGAACCGCAAGGCCATCTCTACCTAGTATTATGACTTTCTCCACCTCTTAGAAAAATTGGCTACAGCCTGATGAGTCCCCCGGCTATGCTGGATAGACTGTTAGCCAATATGTTCTGGAGGGCTTTGCCATATTCTCTCCAGCACTGGATGGGTCAGTTGTCTCCTGGCAATGCCATTTAGATGGTGGACCTGGTGGGACGCTATGAAGCTACCAGGAATCTAAAGGAGGGTTCTGGGGTTCTATCAGGAGGGGGTCAGCAAACCCCTGAAATCTCCACCCCAGGCCCGGAGATTTGAGCCGATAAAACCCGCCCGGGGATGTACCCACATTGGACTGGGCTCCGATAGACTGCTGGCGGTGTCAGAAGCCTAGACATGTAAGGGCTGACTGTTCCCATCGGGTTGAGCCCATGAACACTAACTATAGCTACCATCAGTCGCTATATGCCAGGAGGCTGTGTGCCACAGGTACCCCAGAGTCTCTAAATCACTTGTGCCAGGTGGAAGTGGGAGACAATACGGCTGAGGCTCTGTTGGACTCAGGGAGTCTGGTGATCCTAGTAAGGGCTACCCTGGTGCGGTCCACTGGGTATACTGTCCTTAAAGTCGGGAAGTCAGGGTGATGTGCATCCATGGAGACTTAAAAGACTACCTCACCGCGCTGGTGTCTCTAACCACGGTGGCCGGTAGATGAACGCACGAGGTGGCTGTCGCCACAAATCTACATTTTGAGCTCATAATAGGGAGAGACTTCCCGGGCTTCCTGGCACTGTGGCCTGCTATGAGAGTGACTGATACCAATGAGACAAGGGTAACCCTAGCAGATTTTTCCAGCTCACGGGGGAGACCAGAACCCTGGGAACCAGAGACCGAAGGGCCAGCAGTAGGGGTGACCGCCACTTCGGTGGAAGAGGGGGAGACAATCCCGCGCCTGGGAAAATGTGTTAATAGTAGATGGTGAACCACAACAACCTGGGGCAGAGTCAGTGTTTCCCTGTTTTTTGGTTCATCAACATATGTTGTATCGATTAAACCAACTACACGGTGAGCCTATTGAACAGTTAGTGGTCCCCAAGGCTTATCGCAAGCTTGTGTTAGATCTAGCCCACCAACACGTTCTTACGAGTCACCTGAGGCTGCAGAAAACTACAGCGGTTTTACCGGTCCAGCATATTTAAAGAAGTGGAAGATAACTAGCCCCAGCCACATTTCCGTAGTCGACTAGTACCTCTCCCGATTATCGAAGTACCATTTGACCGAATTGTTATGAACCTCATAGGCCCAGTACCGAAGTCCGCCAGAGGGCATCAACACATCCTTGTCATTCTAGACTACTCGGTACCCAGAAGTGGTGCCACTGCGACATACCTCGGCCAAACTCATAGCTAAGGAGTTAATGGAGATGTTTTCCCCAGTAGAACTACCTAAAGAGGTTCTGACCGACCAATGGACCCCTTTTATTTCCAAGGTGATGAGGGAACCCTGTAAGTTGCTGCACATAAAACAACTATGGATGTCCATTTACCATCCGCAAACGAACGGTCTGGTAGAACGGTTTAACCAAACATTAAAAAATATGCTGAAAAATTTAGTGTCTAAAGATGGGAAGGACTGGGACCTCCTTCTGCCCTATCTCATGTTCACAGTGCGAGAAGTACCCCAGGCATCTACTGGGTTCTCGCCCTTCGAACTGCTACATGGCAGACACCCTCGCGGTCTCTTGGCCGTGGCCAAAAAGGCGCGGGAACAACAACCCACTCCACATAAAAGTGTCATTGAGTACGTTACCCAGATGCAAGATCGGATAGATACAGTGTTGCCTCTTGTTAGGGAGCATATGGAGGCAGCTCAGCGAGCCCAGCTCTGGTCTGGATCTTTAACCTGGGTGATCAGGTTTTGATTCTGGTGCCGAGCATGGACAGTAAGTTCTTGGCTAGCTGGCAGGGGCCCTACGAGGTATTCGAGAAAATTGGAAATGTAAACTACAAGTTACACCAGCCAGGGCAGCGAATGCCAGAGCAAGTTTACTATGTGAATTTACTCAAATCATGGAAAGATAGGGAAACCTGTACAGAAGACAGCCATTGGCTGGGTTTTCTAAGAGAAGAGGTTCTGGTCCCTGTGTCTGATGCAAGAGAGGCGACTGCCACAGTAAAAATTGCTGACAGCCTCTACTCTAAACAGACTCAGTAGGCCAGGGAGTTCGTTAGTAGGAACACGGATATGTTCTCGGACCTCCCTGGATGCACTTCCATAATCCAGCATGACATTGTCATTGAGCCTCAGGCAAAAGTCTGATTGAAACCATACCGGGTGCCCGAGGCTTGGTGACAAGCCATATTGGAGGAGGTGCAGATAATTTTGCAAATAGACGTCATTGAAGAGTCAAAAAGTGAGTGGGCCAGTCATATAGTATTGATACCCAGGCTGGTCATTACAAGTATGGTCTATACGAGTGTATTACTGTATGGCGGCAGCACGAAGCGCACAGCGTCATAGCAACCAATGACGCCATGCGCTCGTGCACTCAGCAGGACGGCAGAATGGGTTTTCACGGACCGTGGGGCGTGAAAATCCATGTATGTTTGAATGCGGCCTTATTGTGTGTGGACCTATTTTTTCTCTCATCCTCTAATTATGATATCTTAAAGTATAACGGTCATATTATTTTTTTGAGGGAGTATTGGATTGTGGTGATTAATATCTCCTTGGTGGCCCTATTTCAACTTTTCACTGTGTATTCAATTACCCCTTAATTCCACAGTTTTGTTCCTTGTACTGCCTACTTTTACCTCTGCTTAAAATCAGGTTGCTATGCAGGGTCCGTCTATGTGTTGAAGGACGGAGGACGCAGAAGCACGCAGCCTGCAAGGTCAGATTACAGACAGCCAGGGACTGTAAGTAAATGATTAAAGCCAGGTCCTCCCCAGCAGCTGATAACAGTGCCTGGGCTGTGTGCACTTCTCCCTGTCCCTGCGTTTGGCAGACGTTCCCTCACTCAGCAGACTGGGACAATGCAGAATTGAAGCAGCGCACAGCAGGGAAGGGAGATCCGCCGTCTGCTCAGTGTATAAATGAAAACAACATGTGGTAATAGGACCACTTTGTGCTGCAGGAGATTAACCCTTTAGGGGGAGGGCTCTGGTTACTGACACCTTTGGGGAGCTATTGTTACTGGCTAATGAGGGCAGGCGGGATTAGCCTCAGGGTGAGGGCAGTGGCGGCCATCTTAACTGAATAGTGAAATTGCAGTTTTATGCAGACTGGTTGCAAAGGGCTGAATCTTATTAAATATGGGTAAGTAAGTCTAATAGTAACTGATTCTGGAATATCATGTTATTAGTAACTACATATATGAAAATTGAAATTAGGGTCTAAGTGTGACAGTTATACTTCAAGTTACAAAGTGAAATAGCATAACTGACATATTTTTTCTTTCCATGGTAATGTATAATGAAGGCACTCATGCTACCACGTTGTGGTATTAAATTAGCATGAAGGGATTTTGAAGAGTTGCTCGGATGCATACTCAAATAAATGCTCACTAATATTAAAAAGCACTTACATATATGTTTTTAGTGGCTATTTTTTTAACTTATGCATTTTTATGATTTTTTTTCACATTTGTGCAGCATTTTTTACTGAAAAGGCACCAGCTACTCATGTTAGATGAAAGTCTATGTGAAATATGAAAGGTAGGACATACAATCAGCTTTCAGGTAGTGACTTATTTTTTCAAATTTGTGGCATTTTTTCTGTCTCTGTGTTTGTTTAAAAACTAAACACATTGAAACAATGGCATTTTTGGGGGAATGTTTTTTCATCCACTTCTCTTTAAAAAACAAAACAAAACAACACCTGAAAATGAAATGCAAACATTTGTTCTTTTTTTTGGCTTTTTGCTGTGATGTGTTTTTTTTTTTTAAATGTGGTGCCATTGTACTTAACTCAAATTTTTGCTACTTATGCAGCTGTTTTAAATTTCTTACATATGTAAGAAACTCTAAAGTTATGCCCCTGTTGTCTGTCCATTGTTATAGCTGTATGTGGTCATGTGTTTTGGGACAAGTTGTAGTTTTGATTGACACCAGTTTACATGTAAAATTAAATTATTAGTTAATTTTCATTCATTTGTTAGGGAAGTATGGTTTAAAAAAACACACCAATTGCAATGTTTTTTACAGGTTGGTATGAAGATGATGAACTAAATATGTATAATTTTTTAGTCTTATTTTTGCATAATATTTTTATTTTATAAAATGCTTTATTGTTTGTTTGGCTTTTTTATTTTTCATTTTTTGTGTTGCCGCATTCTGAGATCCATCTCTTTTTCATCACAATTTTCCTTCTATTTAGTCATGGCTTGTATTTTGTATTATGAGTTGAAGTTTTTTTATGCAATTTTTGGAGTACATATAATTTATTGCATTTGCTATTTGTCCCACACTATGTGGTATTCAGTATAAATAGAATGTTAAATGTATTCTATGGATTGTTACAATTGCAGTGATAACAATTATGGTTATGGCAAATCGTTTTAAACAGCCATGTTTTCAAAGAAAAACTGGTTTATTTTCTTAAATTATTTAAATGTAATTTTAATTTTTTTCTTGTTCCACTAGAGATCTTGATAGTGAGAATGCTTGATTGCTTATTGGAATACTTAAAGCATACCAAAGCATTGTTGCCTGTCAGTGTTACACTGACAGGAAAACTATTAGGTCATGCCTCAACTATGTCTTAGAGCAGTGATGGCTAACCTCTGCCACTCCAGTTGTGGTGAAACTATGACTCCCAGCATGCTCCATTTATTTATATGGAGTTGTGAGAACAGTCGAGCAAGTGTACATCTTGGAAGTCGTAGTTTTACCACAGCTGGCGTGCCGGAGGTTAGCCATCCCAGGCTTAGAGTGTTTTCCTATTAACAACATTTATCACCCATCCAGAGGATAGGTGACAAATTTATGATCGCTGGTGTCTGATTGCTGGGACACTCAACCAATCACGAGAGCAAAGGTTCTCAAGTCATTTTGGATGCCATGCGCATGTTTAGACACCACTATATTCACTTATATGGTACTGACAGAAAGAGCTAGCACAATCCAATAGAAGTTAATGGAGTGTTGGTCGCACATTCTCACCACTGCTCCATTCAGAGGCTAGAGGACCCCTGTTCTTGTGATCGTCGGGGACCTCAGCAGTCAACCCCCAATAATCATACATGTGTCACTTATCCTGTGGAATAACAGGGTACTAAAAGTTTTAGTTTTTTTTAAGCACTCCCTGTTTTATGAAATAAAGATAATATTTGTATACCCTAGACAAACCCTTTAATCCGACCTTTTCAATCTATGTATGTCTTTATATTTTATGTATTCAATTTTTTGGGTTGTTTTCACTATAATTTGTTTACTATAGAATTTGTTTATGGTTTTAGAATATAATTTTAGTATGTAAATTAGAGTTTACTTTTTTCTATGTGCAGGGATAGCACAAGAACAGACAGATGGGCAGCATGTTCCTGCTCATGTTTTCCTCATTTACACCCGCCCTGCATAGAGGAGAATGGAAGGTCAGATCTGCATGATTAGAACAAAATTCACTGCAGGGATAGATAGTTCATGTAGTTTGCTTGCTGTATCGTATGCTGTTTCATGCTATTTTCAATTAGAGTTTTGCAACCAATTTTGTATTCACATTTAACTACTTGGAGTTGATATTTTATATAATAAAAACCCACATAATAATATTCCTTTTGATGTCACGTTGCAGTAAAAAGAATAAATTGGTCTAGATCTGGATTTTTTTATTTTCAAATTATTGTTTATATTTAAACTGGAAACAGTGGCATTGCTAGTCTATTTTTTTCACATTCAACAGTAACCATATCCTCAAGTTGCAGGTATAGTTGAATACAGTGGTGGGTAGACAGGTCCCTGCCCAGCAATATGGTCTTATAGTCTACATTAGACATGTGGTTTATTAGATGCAGGGACCATGTATAAGCCAGCACATAAGGTACAATGCAGTGATGCCATTACACTGCCTGTGCAGAGGCCACTGTGTGTAACCTAGTAACATAGTTTGTAAGGCTAAAAAAAGTTGTCTGTCCATCCAGTTCAGCCTGTTATCCTGCAAGTTGATCCAGAGGAAAGCAAAGAGAAACCCTGTGAGGTAGAAGCCAATTTGTTTCACTTTAGGGGGAAAAAAATTCCTTCCCGACTCCAATCAGGCAATCAGAATAACTCTCCAGATCAACGACCCGTCTCTAAATAAGAAAGGAAAGAAGTCCAGCTTCCAAAAATATGTGGTAACTTTATTATTCAAGTGCATTAAAAACCAAAGACAGTCCTAGTCTATGCGTTTCGGCTCCTGTGGTGTTGATCCTTATTCATGACAAAGAAAGGACTGTGTGAACCAGGATTTTAAATAATGGCCAGCTGAGAAAAGGGTCAGGAGGCCAAAATTAACCATAGCCACACCTCCAAACAAAATTGTTAGCTAAGGTACATAGAAGCATGTAAAAAGCCATAAAAACAACATACAGTACAGACCAAAAGTTTGGACACACCTTCTCATTCAAAGAGTTTTCTTTATTTTCATGACTTAGAAAATTGTAGATTCACACTGAAGGCATCAAAACTATGAATTGACACATGTGGAATTATATACATAACAAAAAAGTGTGAAACAACTGAAAATATGTCATATTCTAAGTTCTTCAAAGTACCCACCTTTTGCTTTGATTACTGCTTTGCACACTCTTGGCATTCTCTTGATGAGCTTCAAGAGGTAGTCACCTGAAATGGTTTTCACTTCATAGGTGTGCCCTGTCAGGTATAATAAGTGGGATTTCTTGCCTTATAAATGGGGTTGGGACCACCAGTTGTGTTGTGGAGAAATCAGGTGGATACACAGCTGATAGCCCTACTGAATAGACTCTTAGAATTTGTATTATGGCAAGAAAAAAGCAGCTAAGTAAAGAAAAACTAGTGGCCATCATTACTTTAAGAAATGAAGGTCAGTCAGTCCGAAAAATTGGGAAAACTTTAAAAGTGTCCCCAAGTGCAGTCACAAAAACCATCAAGCACTACAAAGAAACTGGCTCACATGCGGACCGCCCCAGGAAAGGAAGACCAAGAGTCACCTCTGCTGCGGAGGATAAGTTCTTCCGAGTCACCAGCCGCAGGTTAACAGCAGCTCAGATTAGATACCAGGTCAATGCCACACAGAGTTCTAGCAGCAGACACATCTCTAGAACAACTGTTAAGAGGAGACTGTGTGAATCAGGCCTTCATGGTAGAATATCTGCTAGGAAACCACTGCTAAGGACAGGTAACAAGCAGAAGAGACTTGTTTGGGCTAAAGAACACAAGGAATGGACATTAGACCAGTGGAAATCTGTGCTTTGGTCTGATGAGTCCAAATTTGAGATCTTTGGTTCCAACCACCGTGTCTTTGTGCGACGCAGAAAAGGTGAACGGATGGACTCTACATGCCTGGTTCCCACCGTGAAGCATGGAGGAGGAGGTGTGATGGTGTGGGGGTGCTTTGCTGGTGACACTGTTGGGGATTTATTCAAAATTGAAGGACACTGAACCAGCATGGCTACCACAGCATCTTGCAGTGGCATGCTATTCAATCCGGTTTGCGTTTAGTTGGACCATCATTTATTTTTTAACAGGACAATGACCCCAAATACACCTCCAGGCTGTGTAAGGGCTATTTGACCATGAAGGAGAGTGATGGGGTGCTGCGTCAGATGACCTGGCCTCCACAGTCACCGGACCTGAACCCAATCGAGATGGTTTGGGCTGAGCTGGACCGCAGAGTGAAGGCAAAACGGCCAACAAGTGCTAAGCATCTCTGGGAACTCCTTCAAGACTGTTGGAAGACCATTTCAGGTGACTACCTCTTGAAGCTCATCAAGAGAATGCCAAGAGTGTGCAAAGCAGTAATCAAAGCAAAAGGTGGCTACTTTGAAGAACCTAGAATATGACATATTTTCAGTTGTTTCACACTTTTTTGTTATGTATATCATTCCACATGTGTTAATTCATAGTTTGATGCCTTCAGTGTGAATCTACAATTTTCATAGTCATGAAAATAAAGAAAACTCTTTGAATGAGAAGGTGTGTCCAAACTTTTGGTCTGTACTGTATATTCATAAAATACAAAGAGAAATTAAAGAATCAATAGTGCCATATTAAGTCATGTTTGCGGTTTAAACTATTAGGGATACACGAGCCCATGCGGAAAATCCAGAAGGACTCCCTATTCAAAAGCTTCTTCCTATGATCTCCACCCCTGGCTGGGGGGGGGGGGGGTTTACCCCTTTCTAGACCTTAAACTTGCATGCTTCTGATGTCGCCTCAATGGACTGCCGTGTACTGTGAACTGGCTGCAGAGACATTTCTGGTTAAAGCATATGGAAAGTCAGAAATGTGTCTGCAGATCCTGATTTTTAAGCTGTTAGTGGTGCAGCCAATGTATTGGAGATTACATAAGGTGCAGGTAATGCAATATACTACATACGTGGTATTGCAATTGATGTATTGTTTAAGAGAAAAGGATTGGCCATTGGCAGTCTAAAGAATAAGGTCACCAGTCTGCAGGACAGTGCAACACTTCCATATATTGTGACCACATTTAAAACTGCCAATGTATCTAAGCCAGGTTGATTGTACTGAACGCACTTCTAAGACCACTGATCTTCTGACAGACTGACAGATATTTTTTAACTATCTGGCAAATTTGTGAATACTCCAAACTATAATCAGTTACAAATACTGGGGTCAAATTGTAGGATCTTGCAGTCTGAGTCCTCCTAGGACAGGCACAAGCGGCCCGATGAAAGATTAAGTCCGCCCGGGATATAGCAGCTGTGTTATTTTTTGCTGACCGCAATAGGTTGCTAGGATATTTTCTGACCAAAAGGTGGTTAGCGACAGCATCCACTTCCGCGTGACATGCCCCATCAGCAGAACAATTACGTATAGTACGAATAAATTCCCCTTTGGGGATATTATTGACAACATGTGGCGGATGACAGGACGTCGCATGAAGAATGGTGTTCCCGCAGTCTCCTTAAAATAAGTATGAGTGATCACAGCATTATTCTCTCTATCGCCAATCAGGGAAAGATCTAAGAATGGGATGTTGGAGGCACTATAGTTAGGAGTAAATTTCAAGCCGCAAGAATTATTATTGAGGAAATCTCCAAGGAGCGGCACTGCCGCCAAATCGCCCAACCAAATAAAGAGTAGGTCATCAATGTAGCGGCCGTACCACTCCAGGGAGGTCCCCCATGGGTTATGTTGTGCAAAGAGATAGCAGTGCTTCCACCATGCCATGTATATATTCTCCAAGGAAGGGGAGAATTTAGCTCCCATTGAAACCCCTGTACGTTGTAGAAAAATCAGTGGTCAAACATAAAAAAAATTATGTTGTAACAGGAACAAAACCACTTGGCAAATAAAGTCCTGAAAAGCAAGAGAGAGGTCAGCATATACCTTAAAAAACCATTGCAATGAAACAATGGCTAATTCATGGGGGATGACAGTGTATAGCTAAGTAACATCAGCCGTGATCCAAGTGTACTCCGGCTTCCAGGTGAAATCATAAAAAGCTTGTAAAACTGCCCTCGTATCCTGAAGAAAACCAGGAATACACTGGACTAATGGCTGTAAAATGCTATCAACCCAGACAGACAATCTTTCTGAAAACGAACCTATGACACTATCGGACGCATGGGTTGGGGGAAACTACCCTTATGGATCTTGGGGAGAGAATGGAAAATGGGAATTACAGGATGAGGAACAAAAATAAAATCAACCTGCCTCTGGTCCATAAAACCATGTTCAAGACCCACGGATAAAATAGACAAGAGTTCCTGCTGGTAGAAAGGTGAGGGATCATAGCAAGCTCCCTGTATGTAATGGTATCATCAAGCATAGCTAGATTTTGTGATTTATAAATGAGCTTGTCCAAGATCACCACAGCACCCCCCTTATCAGCCCGTTTAATAATAATATCAGGCAAGCGCTCAAGTTCAGAAAGAGCTGAGAGCTCCTGATAAGTTAAATTGGTAGGGGACCTATTCACACCCGAGGGCAAATAGATCACGCTCCACCAACTCCTGAAACCTTTATTTGTTCGGGCAATGTGGCGGCCGTGCTGCTTCTTGGAGATTTCCTCAATAATAATTCTTGTGGCTTGAAATTTACTCTTATCTATAGTTCCTCCACCATCCCATTCTTAGATCTTTCCCTAATTGGTGATAGAGAGAATAATACTGTGGTCACTCATACTTATCATACGTCCTGTCATTTCCCACATGTTGTCAATAATATCCCCAAAGGGGAATTTATTTGTAGTATACGTAATTGTTCTGCAGAGCGGGCACTTCGTGCGGAAGTGGATGCTGTTGCTAACCATCTTTTGGTCAGAAAATATTCCAGCAACCTATTGCGGTCGGCAAAAAATAACACAGCTGCTATATCCCGGGCAGACTTAATCTTTCCTCGGGCCGCTTGTGCCTGTCTTAGGAGGACTCAGACTGCAAGATCCTACAATTTGACCCCAGTATTTGTAACTGATTATAGTTTGGAGTATTCAGGAATTTGCCAGATAGTTAAAAAATGTCTGTCAGTCTTGAACTCTAAAGATCAGTGGTCTAAGATTGTCAGTGGCGGCACCAAATGCATTGCACAGAGGGCAACCACCTTAAGTAACTGGCTTAGATACATTGGCAGTTTTAAATGTGGTCACAATACATGCAGACTGGTAACCTTTATTTTTCAACTGCCAATGGCCAATACTTTTCTATTAAACAATACATCAATTGCAATACTACGTATGTAGTATATTGCATTACCTGCACCTTATGTCATCTCCAATACATTGGCTGCACCACTAACAGCTTAAAAATCAGGATCTGCTGACACATTTCTGATGTTTTGTATGCTTTAACCAGAAATGTCTCTGCAGCCAGTTCACAGTACGCGGCAGTGCATGGAGGCGACATCAGAGGCATGCAAGTTCAAGGTCTAGAAAGGGTTAACCCCCCTAGCCAGGGGTGGAAATCATAGGATTAAGCTTTTGAATAGGGAGTCCTTCTGGATTTTTTTTTAGCATGGGCTCGTGTATCCCTAATGGTTTAAACCGCAAACATGACTTGATATTGCACTATTGATTCTTTAATTTCTCTTTGTATTTTATAAATATATGTTGTTTTTTATGGCTTTTTACATGCTTCTATGTACCTTAGCTAACAATTTTGTATGGAGGTGTGGCTATGGTTAATTTTGGCCACCTGCCCCTTTTCTCAGCTGGCCATTATTTAAATCCTTGTTCACTCAGTCCTTTCTTTGTCATGAATAAGGATCAACACCACAGGAGCCGAAACGCGCAGACTAGGACTGTCTTTGGTTTTTAATGCACTGGAATAATAAAGTTACCACATATTTTTGGAAGCTGGACTTCTTTCCTTTTTAATTTAGAGATGGGTCGTTGATCCGGAGAGGATCCGAAACGCGTAGACTTGGACCGTCTTTGGTTTTTAATGCACTGGAATAATAAAGTTATCATGTATTTTTGGAAGCTGGACTTCTTTCCTTTTTTATTTAGATATCTGCCTTTACACCTTGATTCCCGGCTTTGTCTGTGCCTCCTCCCATTGCAGCCAGGTGAGCGCACCACTACTATTTTCTCAATGACCCATCTCTAGTAACTATAATAATAACCTGTAATATTATTATCCTGCAGAAATACCTCCAGGACTGTCTTCAACTCTTTTAGTGAATTCACCATCACCACCTCCTCAGGCAGAGAGTTCCATAGTCTCACTGCTCTTACTGTAAAGAACCCTTTTCTATGTTTGTACACAAACCTTCTTTCCGCCAGACGCAGAGGAAGTCCCCTCATCACAGTCACAGTCCTGGGGATAAATAGATGATGGGAAAGATCTCTGTACCTCTGATATAACCTTAATTTTGGTAATCTTTCTGGGTACTGTAGTCCACCTATTCCAGTTATTACTTTAGTTGCCCTTCTCTGAACTCTCTCCAGCTCTGCTATGTCTGCCTTGTTCACTGGAGCCATGTGTGGTCTGACTAGTGATTTGTAAAGTGGCAGGACTATGTTCTCATCACGAACATCTATGCCCCTTTTGATGCAACCTATTATCTTATTGGCCGGGGCAGCAGCCGCCTGACACTGGTTTTTACAGCTTAGTTTGCCGTTCACTAAGGTTTTATTGTTGTAAGCACAAAGATGCGGACACTATTACTATGGGGTACAATGGTGGTATAAGTCGGGGGCCCAGAGGGTGCATTATAGCCTTGTTGGAGTCACAAAGAAAAATTATTACTTTGGAACCACATGGGGAATTATTACTATAAGAGCATAAGGATAATATTATTGTGGAACCCCTAGGGGACATTATTACTTTGTGAGGAAACAAAAATAGATTTTTTTTGTTCAGGGGCACAAAAAGAGCAACTAGCACTTTGTGGGAGCACACAAGGGATGTTGTTACAGTGGGGGCTCATAAAGGAAGACAGAATTACAGTAGGACACAAAGAAGGCATTATTATTAGTGTTGATCGAGGACCTAAGTTCTCATGTGCTCTGGCCGAACACATCGGGATGCTCGGGTGCTCTACCAAGCACCTGAGTATAATGGAAGTCAATAGGAGAACTGGAGCTTTAAACCAGGCACCCCCTGCTCTGAAGAGGAGAGGGTGCCTGTTTCATAAGAAAAGGTCATAAAATGATGGAAACACCACCTAAATGGTTCGGGAATAGCATGGGGAGGATGTCTGGATGCATCTTGGACTCCCAGGTCACTGCTGGGAATGATGTTGTCCGAGTAGTACGCCACCTTTACAGACTGACAATAATACGCACAAAACCGAAGACAAAGTCAATTTTAGAGCAGAAATTGTTAGGAAACATTCTTTCCTGTATATTTACTTGTATATAAATTGCAAGTGCTGCCAAAAAATTACAAGGAAGAGGCACTTGTGATACAATTGTTCAGGTAGTGGGACTCCTACACTCAAAGCCTATGCACTAAGTGAAAGGGCTGCTAACAATTACAAGGGATCTGCACTCCAATACACCCTTTGTTACACATACAAGAAGGACATCATACACAGCCTTGAAAAAATATGATTGATGGCCTGCTGATGACCCTCAAAAACATTATGAGCAAGGGCCTGCTGATCTGAACATCTAAAACATTATGGCGAGGGCCGGCTGCCGCTTTAGTGACTCTAGATAACCTGGGGCTGATCACACATCCCAGTGATGGCGACAATCCATTGGGATGTCTGCCCTATCAACTTTTGATGTTATTTTCAGCGCAAACCATGGTGATTACTGGTAACAGGGGAATCATGATTCGATTCCGGAGAGGGAGCCTGAGAAACAGCTATGCCTACTACATCCAAGCAAGGCAGCATGTGCGAAAATTAGCTATTAGAGGGCCTACAGGTGAGCTGACCCTGTAAAAGATTTTAGGTGTGGGCCTGCTGGTGAGCTGACCCTTTAAAAGGCTGTAGGTAAGGGCCTGCAGGTGAGCTGACCCTCTAAAACATTATATGCGAGGGCCTACAGGTGAGCTGACCCTGTAAAAGATTGTATATGATGGCCTGCTGGTGAGCTGACCCTGTAAAACATTATATGCGAGGGCCTACTGGTGAGCTGACCCTCTAAAAAATTATATGCAAGGGCCTGCTGATAAGCTGACCCTGCAAAACATTGTAGGTGAGGGCCTGCTGGTGAGCTGAGCTGGAAAAACGTTATATGCGAAGGGCATACATGCGAGGGCATTATATGCGATGAATAAGCATGTGTTGATATGATGAAAGAGGAAAAGGAGGATGAGAAAAGGAAGATTCAGCCACATATACTTGTCTGTGGTGGAAGGGGTGCATGGTAATGCAGTGTATTCAGAACATTATAAACAACACATTTAAAGTGCCTTTATGTTCATCAGCTTTCCTATGGTGGAGTCAAAAAGTCATGGTCAATCCAGGCCTTTATAAGAGTCAACCTGTCAGCATTTTCAGATGACAGGTGGATACGCTTATCTGTTATAATGCCAGAACCACAAAATACCCGCTCAGACAAAACACTGGCGACAGGGCAGGACAGCACCTCCAAGGCATAGAGCGCCAGTTTGGGCCATGTGTCCAGCTTGCCTAATGCTTACCCCAAGCAGAGATGGGGAGAGCGCACCACATGACTCACACCATGTCACCATTTATATCTCCAGAGGGGCCAGAACATTTTTCTGCCTCTTCTTACTGAAAGAAGCAGCAGACCCATTTAGTGGCCAGTTGGAGCTGCTACACCATGGTCAGAACTTCATCTTTCAGAGCAGCAGTTACAGGGAAGTGGCTTCTACCACAAGTTACAGGGGATTTATTACTATATTGGGGTACTATTACTTTGTGTGCAAAGGCATAAGGCATGAAGTAGGACACTATTATCAATTAGATGGCAATGAGAATGTGCAATGCTGGAGCCTAGGCAAATGTTATTTTAGGCCACGGGAGTACAGGCCCCAAACATTAGGCATTCACCGTACAGAAAAAATCAAGTGATTATGTGGCTGGAGGTATATTAGACGGTCATTGGATATCAATTTTACTGCAGGCCAATACAAATAAATGTCAAATACATATGTTTAAAAGAACTAAACATATAAAATTGGATTAAAAACATGGCTAACAAAATGTCCCCTCTTGAATAAACACCAAATGATAATAGGCTGCATTCGATAACACGTGGTCGTCACAGGTGTTGAATTTCTCAGAGGCCCCAACAATTAGGCATTCACCGTACAAAAAAGATCAAGTGATTATATGGCTGGTGGTATATTAGACGGTCAATGGATATCAATTTTACCGCAGGCCAGTGGACTACTGGTCCCAAAAATTATTCATTCACTGTACTGAAAATAACAATTGATAATGTGGCTGGAGGTACATTAGGCGGTAATCGTATGACAATTTTATAGTTAACCAGTTAGATTACAGGCCCCAAAAATTATGCATTCAGCGTACATAAAAGATCAAGCGATTATGTGGCCTGAGGTATATTAGACGGTCAATGCATATCATATTAACTGCAGGCCCCAAAAATTATTCATTCACCGGACAGAAAACATCAAGTGATTATGTGACTGTAGGTATATTAGAACCTCATCGGATATCAATTTTAATGCAGGCCAGTTCAAATACATGTCAAATACATATGTTTAAAAGAACAAAAAATGTAAAATTGTATTAAAAACATGGCTTACGAAATCCCCCATCTTGAAAAAAAAAACAAATGATAATAGTTGAAATTTGATAACACAGGTGTTAAATTCCTCAGAGGTATCAAACATTAGGCATTCATTGGATAGAAAAGGCCTTTTATGCCGCTGTATTAACATAAGACAGGGGCCATTATTTGTTCTTTGTGGTGGCAGATATGTGTGGGCTGGCATGAGGAAATTCAATTAAACGTGTTCGTCACAGGTGTTGAATTCCTCCGAGATCCATGCCTCATTCATTTTTATGAATGTGAGGTACTGTCATGAGCTAGGCGAGTGCGCTTATTGGTCACGATTCCCCCTACCGCGCTGAACGTCATTTTGGACAGGACACTCGAACAGGGGCAAGCCAAGAGTTCCATGGCAAATTGTGCCAGCTCTGGACACAGGTCAAGCCTGCACACCCTGTAGTCAAGGGGTTTCTCCCTTTTCAGAGTGTCCACATCGGCCGTTATCCTGATGTAGTCGGACACCTGTCGGTCTAGGTGTTCCATGAGGCTGGATCCGGAGGACAGCTGTCGATGGGTTGGCTGCAAAAATGATCTCATATCCGAAGAGACCAAAACATCTTCAAACCGCCCTCTTCTTGCATGCGCTGTAGGATTTGAATTCGCTACTGTTTCTCTGTGGGTGGAAATTCTTCTGCCAGCTCCCCCAACAGCAGAATGCAGCATCTCTCAAAGCAAGGCCTAGAAATGATGCATTCTCACAGCCCTCTGTGATGCTGGTAACATGTCCGCCATTTTGTTTGTACTAAGGGTCTAAGTACGTTTCCACTCACTACTGGTCCTTGCCCTTTATGCTTTTTATACGGGGGTCCCTCTTCAAACACTGGAGCATGAAGGCCCCCATTTGCACTAAATTGGAAGTGGTGGAGCGGCCTGGCTCCTGCTCATCGCCCAGGAGAATGTTGTCCTTGGTCTTGGTCTCCATCCACGGACAACACCAGGGATCCCAGAAAAGTTAAAAGCCTGCTCTTCTTGCTCCTCCTACTCTCCCAGGCACAATTCTCCTCTGACTCCTCTTCAGACTGCTGCTGACTTGTCTCAGATGGAGTAGCCCCCCCTGGGAATTCATTCAGCATTGCAACGTCCTCATCTTTCTGCTCCAGCTCCTCGATGGATTGCTCAATGACACAATGCAATGCACACTCCAGAAAGAAGGCTTAAGGTACGATATCACTGATGGCGTCCTAGCTGCGACTGACCAGTTTGGTGATCTCAACAAAAGGCCGCAGAAGTCTGCATGCGTCGCGCATGAGCAGCCACTGGCACGGTGAAAAAAAAACAAGCTCCCAGAACCTGTCCTGCCGCACAGTTCGTACAGGTAGTAATTAACGGCACAATTCTGCTGGAGCAGCCTATCAAGCATATACAAGGTGGAGTTTCAGACGTCTGACAGGCAGGTGGTGTCGCCTCTGAATGTCAGAAAGACAAGCCATGGCCATGTAAGATCTTCTAAAATGGCCAGAGATTTTCCTGGCCTGCCGCAAGGCGCCCTGGACCCCGGGGTATTTGGAAACGCTGCACGAAGTTCAGGATGCCTGCCATGCATGGCACGTGTGCCCTGTTTTAGCGTGCTCAGCTGATTGGCACCATTGTTGCACACCACTTTACCATTTGTCAAATTGAGCGGGGTTAGCAACTGATCGGACTGTGAACGCAGAGCTGAAAGGAGTGCAGGACCAGTGTGGCTCTTGGCTTCCAGGCACAACAGCCTCAGCACAGCATGGCAACGTCTCACCTGGCATGTCGAATATGTTCTGGGGAGCTTGGGGGGGTGCAGTGGAAGAGGGGTAGCAGTTGAAAAGTAGGAGTCAGCTGAGGAGGATATGGAGGATGAAGTAGGAGGAGGAGAAGAAGAGGCAGGCCTGCATGCAATCTGTGGCAGTAACACCAAATACACACAGGTGCCACATGAGAGGACCACTGAGGAAGGGGTGTATTCCCTGAAACGCGTTTGGGCTTGTGAGGACAGTGAGTAAATTTCCCCCAAAGTAATTACAAGTGACCGAGAAGAAACATCGTTGGTCGGGGTGATCTGCACAGCGAATCTCCTATTGAGGTGGTGCTTACCAGGATTTAACAAGTACGTCAACCTCTGCTTCAGCCGTGGAGTCACGTGAGACGTCACGTTCAGACTCCATACCACGTGGGACGCCGCATTGAGCTGTGTTCGGCTGTCTTCGACTTATTGCATTGAATTCAGGCAGAGGGTAAGAGACGCTTTGATACATTTGTTACAAACACACGAAAAGATACTCCCTCTAGGATTGGAAGCAATTTTGCCCTCCTATACTGAAAGCTGCAGTTGGAGAGTGTGTTATACCTGCCATTTGATGCTGCAGACGCTGCTATTTGGAGCTGTATTAAGGTGGATCTGCACCTGCTGGGACTGATCCTATTGTGGAGAGTGTGCACATCTATGAACTTTTGAACCACTATCACTATTCAGTGTTTCTCTAGGACCCTGATCTTTGGACTTGAGTTTATATATAGATTTTATGATTTGTTATTTTATGTCATTTTATATGGATGTCTTTTATTCTGTGTGATGCTATGTCTATAATAGATTAAACACTAATCTTTACTACAGTCTTTCGTTCCCTTATATGGAGTGCCCCTCTATTTCTATTTTCTAATTTTGTCTACCGTGCGGTCTGGGTGGACCGAGAGGTGAGCACCCACATCCATTCGGTTTATAGGTTGAGCCGCTGGTCTGTAATACTTTATATCACATCCCTTCCTCAATCAGTTTTTTTGGGGGGTCAAATGGTATATCACACCATTTGTAATTTTTTGTTCCAATAGCGTTTGCCCCTCTGTATAGCTGCGCTATCTCAGCAGAACCGCACACAATGCTGCATAATACAAATGCACTATATAGAAAGTATATTATAGGTATATCACACCCCTGCCTCAATCAGTTTTGTTGGGGGGCAACTGCTATATCACACCACTTGCAATTAGTTGTTCCAATAGCATTTTACCTTCTGTATAGCTGCTGTATCTCGGCAGAACCGCACACAACTGCTGCACAATACAAATGCACTATATAGAAAGTATATTATAGGTATATCACACCCCTTGGGTTTGAGCACCTCCTGCTAATACCACGCCATTCTTTTCAGTTTGTATATCATACCCCTGCCTCAATCAGTGTTTTTTTAGGGCAACTGGTATATCACAACAGTTGCAATTAGTTATTCCAATAGCAATTGTTCCTCTGTATAGCTGCAGTATCGCAGCAGAACCCGACACAATTGCTGCACAATACAAATGCACTATAATATACTTTCTGTGTTAGAAATTATATTATAAGTATATCACACCCCTCAGTATGTCACACCTATTGATAGCACACCTATACCAGTCTTTAAAAGGACTTTTGTGGCCCTATTAGCTAGCGTTTGGTTTCCCTAACAGTCTGTCTCTGCTGAACACAGCAACCTCTCCCTACACTTGCAAAAGACAGAATTTAAACTGGCTGCTATATAGGGTTTATTTATAGGTTAGTTGGTGAGTCCATGTGCTGAAACGTCTCAATTGGCTGCCCTGTCCCACCTGATAGATGTCTCATGGGTAGGGATGAGCGAACTCGAACTGTATAGTTCGGGTTCGTACCGAATTTTGGGGTGTCCGTGACACGGACCCGAACCCGGACATTTTCGTAAAAGTCCGGGTTCGGGTTCGGTGTTCATCGCTTTCTTCGCGCTTTTGTGACGCTTTCTTGGCGCTTTTTGAAAGGCTGCAAAGCAGCCAATCAACAAGCGTCATACTACTTGCCCCAAGAGGCCATCACAGCCATGCCTACTATTGGCATGGCTGTGATTGGCCAGAGCACCATGTGACCCAGCCTCTATTTAAGCTGGAGTCACATAGCGCCGCCCGTCACTCTGCTCTGATTAGCGTAGGGAGAGGTTGCGGCTGCGACAGTAGGGCGAGATTAGGCAGATTAACTCCTCCAAAGGACTTGATTAACTGATCGATCTGCAGCTGTGGATCATTGAGCTGCTGATCCTCAATTGCTCACTGTTTTTAGGCTGCCCAGACCGTTTGTCAGTCACATTTTTCTGGGGTGATCGGCGGCCATTTTGTGTCTTGTGGTGCGCCAGCACAAGCTGCGACCAAGTGCATTTAACCCTCAATGGTGTGGTTGTTTTTTGGCTAAAGCCTACATCAGGGTGAAGCTGTCACACCAAGTGCATTTAACCCTCAGTAGTGTGGTTGGTCAAGCTATCACACCAAGTGCATTTAACCAGCAATAGTCTGTTCATTTTTTGGCCATATACTAAATCAGGGGCAAGCTGCGCCCGTCACCAAGTGCATTTAACCCTCAGTAGTGTGGTTGGTCAAGCTGTGACACCAAGTGCATTTAACCAGCAATAGTCTGTTCATTTTTTGGCCATATACTACATCAGGGGCAAGCTGCGCCCATCACCAAGTGCATTTAACCAGCAATAGTGTGGTTATTTTTTGGCCATATCCCAGTCTAATTCTGTCACTAAATCCATACCGGTCACCCAGCGCCTAAATACTAGGCCTCAAATTTATATCCCGCTAAATCTCTCGTTACCGCTGTCCTGTTGTGGCTGGGAAAGTTATTTAGTGTCCGTCAAAGCACATTTTTTGTTCTGGGTTGAAATACAATTCCCAATTTAGCAATTTAAAAATTTAGTGGTTTCTGCTGTATCAGAGCTATTTGAAATCTATCCCTAAAAGGGTATATAATATTCAAGGTGCACATAGGGTCATTCAGAATAACTTCACACACCCGCTACTGTGCATTTCCAAGTCTAATTCTGTCACTAAACCCATACCTGTCACCCAGCGCCTAAATACTAGGCCTCAAATTTATATCCAGCTAAATCTGTCCTTAGTGCTGTAGCTGGGCGAGTTATTTAGTGTCCGTTCAAGCACATTTCTTGTTCTGGGTTGAAATACAATTCCCAATTTAGCAATTTCATAATTTAGTGGTTTCTGCTATATCAGAGCTATTTGAAATCTATCCCTAAAAGGGTAGATCATATTGAAGGTGCACATAGGGACATTCAGAATAACTTCACACACCCGCTACTGTGCATTTCCAAGTCTAATTCTGTCACTAAACCCATACCTGTCACCCAGCGCCTAAATACTAGGCCTCAAATTTATATCCAGCTAAATCTGTCCTTAGTGCTGTAGCTGGGCGAGTTATTTAGTGTCCGTTCAAGCACATTTCTTGTTCTGGGTTGAAATACAATTCCCAATTTAGCAATTTCATAATTTAGTGGTTTCTGCTATATCAGAGCTATTTGAAATCTATCCCTAAAAGGGTATATAATATTCAAGGTGCACATTGGGTCATTCAGAATAACTTCACACACACCCGCTACTGTGTATTTCCAAGTCTAATTCTGTCACTAAACCCATACCTGTCACCCAGCGCCTAAATACTAGGCCTCAAATTTATATCCAGCTAAATCTGTCCTTAGTGCTGTAGCTGGGCGAGTTATTTAGTGTCCGTTCAAGCACATTTCTTGTTCTGGGTTGAAATACAATTCCCAATTTAGCAATTTCATAATTTAGTGGTTTCTGCTATATCAGAGCTATTTGAAATCTATCCCTAAAAGGGTAGATCATATTGAAGGTGCACATAGGGACATTCAGAATAACTTCACACACCCGCTACTGTGCATTTCCAAGTCTAATTCTGTCACTAAACCCATACCTGTCACCCAGCGCCTAAATACTAGGCCTCAAATTTATATCCAGCTAAATCTCTCGTTAGTGCTGTAGCTGGGCGAGTTATTTAGTGTCCGTTCAAGCACATTTCTTGTTCTGGGTTGAAATACAATTCCCAATTTAGCAATTTCATAATTTAGTGGTTTCTGCTATATCAGAGCTATTTGAAATCTATCCCTAAAAGGGTAGATCATATTGAAGGTGCACATAGGGACATTCAGAATAACTTCACACACACCCGCTACTGTGTATTTCCAAGTCTAATTCTGTCACTAAACCCATACCTGTCACCCAGCGCCTAAATACTAGGCCTCAAATTTATATCCAGCTAAATCTGTCCTTAGTGCTGTAGCTGGGCGAGTTATTTAGTGTCCGTTCAAGCACATTTCTTGTTCTGGGTTGAAATACAATTCCCAATTTAGCAATTTCATAATTTAGTGGTTTCTGCTATATCAGAGCTATTTGAAATCTATCCCTAAAAGGGTATATAATATTCAAGGTGCACATTGGGTCATTCAGAATAACTTCACACACACCCGCTACTGTGTATTTCCAAGTCTAATTCTGTCACTAAACCCATACCTGTCACCCAGCGCCTAAATACTAGGCCTCAAATTTATATCCTGCTAAATCTCTCGTTAGTGCTGTAGCTGGGCGAGTTATTTAGTGTCCGTTCAAGCACATTTCTTGTTCTGGGTTGAAATACAATTCCCAATTTAGCAATTTCATAATTTAGTGGTTTCTGCTATATCAGAGCTATTTGAAATCTATCCCTAAAAGGGTATATAATATTCAAGGTGCACATTGGGTCATTCAGAATAACTTCACACACACCCGCTACTGTGTATTTCCAAGTCTAATTCTGTCACTAAACCCATACCTGTCACCCAGCGCCTAAATACTAGGCCTCAAATTTATATCCAGCTAAATCTGTCCTTAGTGCTGTAGCTGGGCGAGTTATTTAGTGTCCGTTCAAGCACATTTCTTGTTCTGGGTTGAAATACAATTCCCAATTTAGCAATTTCATAATTTAGTGGTTTCTGCTATATCAGAGCTATTTGAAATCTATCCCTAAAAGGGTAGATCATATTGAAGGTGCACATAGGGACATTCAGAATAACTTCACACACCCGCTACTGTGCATTTCCAAGTCTAATTCTGTCACTAAACCCATACCTGTCACCCAGCGCCTAAATACTAGGCCTCAAATTTATATCCAGCTAAATCTCTCGTTAGTGCTGTAGCTGGGCGAGTTATTTAGTGTCCGTTCAAGCACATTTCTTGTTCTGGGTTGAAATACAATTCCCAATTTAGCAATTTCATAATTTAGTGGTTTCTGCTATATCAGAGCTATTTGAAATCTATCCCTAAAAGGGTAGATCATATTGAAGGTGCACATAGGGACATTCAGAATAACTTCACACACACCCGCTACTGTGTATTTCCAAGTCTAATTCTGTCACTAAACCCATACCTGTCACCCAGCGCCTAAATACTAGGCCTCAAATTTATATCCAGCTAAATCTGTCCTTAGTGCTGTAGCTGGGCGAGTTATTTAGTGTCCGTTCAAGCACATTTCTTGTTCTGGGTTGAAATACAATTCCCAATTTAGCAATTTCATAATTTAGTGGTTTCTGCTATATCAGAGCTATTTGAAATCTATCCCTAAAAGGGTATATAATATTCAAGGTGCACATTGGGTCATTCAGAATAACTTCACACACACCCGCTACTGTGTATTTCCAAGTCTAATTCTGTCACTAAACCCATACCTGTCACCCAGCGCCTAAATACTAGGCCTCAAATTTATATCCTGCTAAATCTCTCGTTAGTGCTGTAGCTGGGCGAGTTATTTAGTGTCCGTTCAAGCACATTTCTTGTTCTGGGTTGAAATACAATTCCCAATTTAGCAATTTCATAATTTAGTGGTTTCTGCTATATCAGAGCTATTTGAAATCTATCCCTAAAAGGGTATATAATATTCAAGGTGCACATTGGGTCATTCAGAATAACTTCACACACACCCGCTACTGTGTATTTCCAAGTCTAATTCTGTCACTAAACCCATACCTGTCACCCAGCGCCTAAATACTAGGCCTCAAATTTATATCCTGCTAAATCTCTCGTTAGTGCTGTAGCTGGGCGAGTTATTTAGTGTCCGTTCAAGCACATTTCTTGTTCTGGGTTGAAATACAATTCCCAATTTAGCAATTTCATAATTTAGTGGTTTCTGCTATATCAGAGCTATTTGAAATCTATCCCTAAAAGGGTATATAATATTCAAGGTGCACATTGGGTCATTCAGAATAACTTCACACACACCCGCTACTGTGTATTTCCAAGTCTAATTCTGTCACTAAACCCATACCTGTCACCCAGCGCCTAAATACTAGGCCTCAAATTTATATCCTGCTAAATCTCTCGTTAGTGCTGTAGCTGGGCGAGTTATTTAGTGTCCGTTCAAGCACATTTCTTGTTCTGGGTTGAAATACAATTCCCAATTTAGCAATTTCATAATTTAGTGGTTTCTGCTATATCAGAGCTATTTGAAATCTATCCCTAAAAGGGTATATAATATTCAAGGTGCACATTGGGTCATTCAGAATAACTTCACACACACACGCTTCTGTGCATTTCCAAGTCTAATTCTGTCACTAAATCCATACCGGTCACCCAGCGCCTAAATACTAGGCCTCAAATTTATATCCCGCTGAATTTGAATACAATACATTGGGCCAAATAATATATTTGTTGTTGTGGTGAACCATAACAATGAGAAAAACATCTAGTAAGGGACGCGGACGTGGACATGGTCGTGGTGGTGTTAGTGGACCCTCTGGTGCTGGGAGAGGACGTGGCCGTTCTGCCACATCCACACGTCCTAGTGTACCAACTACCTCAGGTCCCAGTAGCCGCCAGAATTTACAGCGATATATGGTGGGGCCCAATGCCGTTCTAAGGATGGTAAGGCCTGAGCAGGTACAGGCATTAGTCAATTGGGTGGCCGACAGTGGATCCAGCACGTTCACATTATCTCCCACCCAGTCTTCTGCAGAAAGCGCACAGATGGCGCCTGAAAACCAACCCCATCAGTCTGTCACATCACCCCCATGCATACCAGGGAAACTGTCTCAGCCTCAAGTTATGCAGCAGTCTCTTATGCTGTTTGAAGACTTCGCTGGCAGGGTTTCCCAAGGGCATCCACCTAGCCCTTCCCCAGCGGTGAAAGACATAGAATGCACTGACGCACAACCACTTATGTTTCCTGATGATGAGGACATGGGAATACCACCTCAGCCTGTCTCTGATGATGACGAAACACAGGTGCCAACTGCTGCGTCTTTCTGCAGTGTGCAGACTGAACAGGAGGTCAGGGATCAAGACTGGGTGGAAGACGATGCAGGGGACGATGAGGTCCTAGACCCCACATGGAATGAAGGTCGTGCCACTGACTTTCACAGTTCGGAGGAAGAGGCAGTGGTGAGACCGAGCCAACAGCGTAGCAAAAGAGGGAGCAGTGGGCAAAAGCAGAACACCCGCCGCCAAGAGACTCCGCCTGCTACTGACCGCCGCCATCTGGGACCGAGCACCCCAAAGGCAGCTTCAAGGAGTTCCCTGGCATGGCACTTCTTCAAACAATGTGCTGACGACAAGACCCGAGTGGTTTGCACGCTGTGCCATCAGAGCCTGAAGCGAGGCATTAACGTTCTGAACCTGAGCACAACCTGCATGACCAGGCACCTGCATGCAAAGCATGAACTGCAGTGGAGTAAACACCTTAAAACCAAGGAAGTCACTCAGGCTCCCCCTGCTACCTCTTCTCCTGCTGCCGCCTCGGCCTATTCTGCTGCTGCCGCCTCGGCCTCTTCCTCCACCTCTGGAGGAACGTTGGCACCTGCCGCCCAGCAAACAGGGGATGTACCACCAACACCACCACCACCACCTCCGTCACCAAGCGTCTCAACCATGTCACACGCCAGCGTTCAGCTCTCCATCTCACAAACATTTGATAGAAAGCGTAAATTCCCACCTAGCCACCCTCGATCCCTGGCCCTGAATGCCAGCATTTCTAAACTACTGGCCTATGAAATGCTGTCATTTAGGCTGGTGGACACAGACAGCTTCAAACAGCTCATGTCGCTTGCTGTCCCACAGTATGTTGTTCCCAGCCGGCACTACTTCTCCAAGAGAGCCGTGCCTTCCCTGCACAACCAAGTATCCGATAAAATCAAGTGTGCACTGCGCAACGCCATCTGTAGCAAGGTCCACCTAACCACAGATACGTGGACCAGTAAGCACGGCCAGGGACGCTATATCTCCCTAACTGCACACTGGGTAAATGTAGTGGCAGCTGGGCCCCAGGCGGAGAGCTGTTTGGCGCACGTCCTTCCGCCGCCAAGGATCGCAGGGCAACATTCTTTGCCTCCTGTTGCCACCTCCTCCTTCTCGGCTTCCTCCTCCTCTTCTTCCACCTGCTCATCCAGTCAGCCACACACCTTCACCACCAACTTCAGCACAGCCCGGGGTAAACGTCAGCAGGCCATTCTGAAACTCATATGTTTGGGGGACAGGCCCCACACCGCACAGGAGTTGTGGCGGGGTATTGAACAACAGACCGACGAGTGGTTGCTGCCGGTGAGCCTCAAGCCCGGCCTGGTGGTGTGTGATAATGGGCGAAATCTCGTTGCAGCTCTGGGACTAGCCAATTTGACGCACATCCCTTGCTTGGCGCATGTGCTGAATTTGGTGGTGCAGAAGTTCATTCACAACTACCCTGACATGTCAGAGCTGCTGCATAAAGTGCGGGCCGTCTGTTCGCGCTTCCGGCGTTCACATCCTGCTGCTGCTCGCCTGTCTGCGCTACAGCGTAACTTCGGCCTTCCCGCTCACCGCCTCATATGCGACGTGCCCACCAGGTGGAACTCCACCTTGCACATGCTGGACAGACTGTGCGAGCAGCAGCAGGCCATAGTGGAGTTTCAGCTGCAGCACGCACGGGTCAGTCGCACTACAGAACAGCACCACTTCACCACCAATGACTGGGCCTCCATGCGAGACCTGTGTGCCCTGTTGCGCTGTTTCGAGTACTCCACCAACATGGCCAGTGGCGATGACACCGTTATCAGCGTTACAATACCACTTCTATGTCTCCTTGAGAAAACACTTAGGGCGATGATGGAAGAGGAGGTGGCCCAGGAGGAGGAGGAGGAGGAGGAAGAGGGGTCATTTTTAGCACTTTCAGGCCAGTCTCTTCGAAGTGACTCAGAGGGAGGTTTTTGGCAACAGCAGAGGCCAGGTACAAATGTGGCCAGCCAGGGCCCACTACTGGAGGACGAGGAGGACGAGGATGAGGAGGAGGTGGAGGAGGATGAGGATGAAGCATGGTCACAGCGGGGTGGCACCCAACGCAGCTCGGGTCCATCACTGGTGCGTGGCTGGGGGGAAAGGCAGGACGATGACGATACGCCTCCCACAGAGGACAGCTTGTCCTTACCCCTGGGCAGCCTGGCACACATGAGCGACTACATGCTGCAGTGCCTGCGCAACGACAGCAGAGTTGCCCACATTTTAACCTGTGCGGACTACTGGGTTGCCACCCTGCTGGATCCACGCTACAAAGACAATGTGCCCACCTTACTTCCTGCACTGGAGCGTGATAGGAAGATGCGCGAGTACAAGCGCACGTTGGTAGACGCGCTACTGAGAGCATTCCCAAATGTCACAGGGGAACAAGTGGAAGCCCCAGGCCAAGGCAGAGGAGGAGCAAGAGGTCGCCAAGGCAGCTGTGTCACGGCTAGCTCCTCTGAGGGCAGGGTTAGCATGGCAGAGATGTGGAAAACTTTTGTCAACACGCCACAGCTAACGGCACCACCACCTGATACGCAACGTGTTAGCAGGAGGCAACATTTCACTAACATGGTGGAACAGTACGTGTGCACACCCCTCCACGTACTGACTGATGGTTCGGCCCCATTCAACTTCTGGGTCTCTAAATTGTCCACGTGGCCAGAGCTAGCCTTTTATGCCTTGGAGGTGCTGGCCTGCCCGGCAGCCAGCGTTTTGTCTGAACGTGTATTCAGCACGGCAGGGGGCGTCATTACAGACAAACGCAGCCGCCTGTCTACAGCCAATGTGGACAAGCTGACGTTCATAAAAATGAACCAGGCATGGATCCCACAGGACCTGTCCGTCCCTTGTCCAGATTAGACATTAACTACCTCCCCATAACCATATATTATTGGACTCCAGGGCACTTCCTCATTCAATCCTATTTTTATTTTCATTTTACCATTATATTGCGAGGCTACCCAAAGTTGAATGAACCTCTCCTCTGCCTGTGTGCTAGGCCTAAATATATGCCAATGGACTGTTGCAGTGGTGGGTGACGTGAAGCCTCATTCTCTGCTATGACATGCAGACTGATTCTCTGCTGACATGAAGCCAGATTCTCTGTTACGGGACCTCTCTCCTCTGCCTGTGTGCTAGGCCTAAATATATGCCAATGGACTGTTGCAGTGGTGGCTGACGTGAAGCCTCATTCTCTGCTATGACATGCAGACTAATTCTCTGCTGACATGAAGCCAGATTGTCTGTTACGGGACCTCTCTCCTCTGCCTGGGTGCTGGGCCTAAATTTATGACAATGGACTGTTGCAGTGGTGGCTGACGTGAAGCCTGATTCTCTGCTATGACATGCAGACTGATTCTCTGCTGACATGAAGCCAGATCCTCTGTTACGGGACCTCTCTCCTCTGCCTGTGTGTGTGCTGGGCCTAAATATATGCCAATGGACTGTTGCAGTGGTGGCTGACGTGAAGCCTCATTCTCTGCTATGACATGCAGACTGATTCTCTGCTGACATGAAGACAGATTCTCTGTTACGGGACCTCTCTCCTCTGCCTGTGTGTGTGCTGGGCCTAAATATATGCCAATGGACTGTTGCAGTGGTGGCTGACGTGAAGCCTCATTCTCTGCTATGACATGCAGACTAATTCTCTGCTGACATGAAGACAGATTCTCTGTTACGGGACCTCCCTCCTCTGCCTGGGTGCTGGGCCTAAATATATGCCAATGGACTGTTGCAGTGGTGGCTGACGTGAAGCCTCATTCTCTGCTATGACATGCAGACTAATTCTCTGCTGACATGAAGACAGATTCTCTGTTACGGGACCTCCCTCCTCTGCCTGGGTGCTGGGCCTAAATATATGCCAATGGACTGTTGCAGTGGTGGGTGACGTGAAGCCTCATTCTCTGCTATGACATGCAGACTGATTCTCTGCTGACATGAAGCCAGATTGTCTGTTACGGGACCTCCCTCCTCTGCCTGGGTGCTGGGCCTAAATATATGCCAATGGACTGTTGCAGTGGTGGCTGACGTGAAGCCTCATTCTCTGCTATGACATGCAGACTAATTCTCTGCTGACATGAAGACAGATTCTCTGTTACGGGACCTCCCTCCTCTGCCTGGGTGCTGGGCCTAAATATATGCCAATGGACTGTTGCAGTGGTGGCTGACGTGAAGCCTCATTCTCTGCTATGACATGCAGACTAATTCTCTGCTGACATGAAGACAGATTCTCTGTTACGGGACCTCCCTCCTCTGCCTGGGTGCTGGGCCTAAATATATGCCAATGGACTGTTGCAGTGGTGGGTGACGTGAAGCCTCATTCTCTGCTATGACATGCAGACTGATTCTCTGCTGACATGAAGCCAGATTGTCTGTTACGGGACCTCTCTCCTCTGCCTGTGTGCTAGGCCTAAATATATGCCAATGGACTGTTGCAGTGGTGGCTGACGTGAAGCCTCATTCTCTGCTATGACATGCAGACTGATTCTCTGCTGACATGAAGCCAGATCGTCTGTTACGGGACCTCTCTGCTCTGCCTGTGTGCTAGGCCTAAATATATGCCAATGGACTGTTGCAGTGGTGGGTGACGTGAAGCCTCATTCTCTGCTATGACATGCAGACTGATTCTCTGCTGTCATGAAGCCAGATTGTCTGTTACGGGACCTCTCTGCTCTGCCTGTGTGCTAGGCCTAAATATATGCCAATGGACTGTTGCAGTGGTGGGTGACGTGAAGCCTCATTCTCTGCTATGACATGCAGACTGATTCTCTGCTGACATGAAGCCAGATTGTCTGTTACGGGACCTCTCTCCTCTGCCTGTGTGCTAGGCCTAAATATATGCCAATGGACTGTTGCAGTGGTGGCTGACGTGAAGCCTCATTCTCTGCTATGACATGCAGACTAATTCTCTGCTGACATGAAGCCAGATTGTCTGTTACGGGACCTCTCTCCTCTGCCTGGGTGCTGGGCCAAAATTTATGACAATGGACTGTTGCAGTGGTGGCTGACGTGAAGCCTGATTCTCTGCTATGACATGCAGACTGATTCTCTGCTGACATGAAGCCAGATCCTCTGTTACGGGACCTCTCTCCTCTGCCTGTGTGTGTGCTGGGCCTAAATATATGCCAATGGACTGTTGCAGTGGTGGCTGACGTGAAGCCTCATTCTCTGCTTTGACATGCAGACTGATTCTCTGCTGACATGAAGCCAGATTCTCTGTTACGGGACCTCTCTCCTCTGCCTGTGTGTGTGCTGGGCCTAAATATATGCCAATGGACTGTTGCAGTGGTGGCTGATGTGAAGCCTCATTCTCTGCTATGACATGCAGACTGATTCTCTGCTGACATGAAGCCAGATTCTCTGTTACGGGACCTCTCTCCTCTGCCTGTGTGTGTGCTGGGCCTAAATATATGCCAATGGACTGTTGCAGTGGTGGCTGACGTGAAGCCTCATTCTCTGCTATGACATGCAGACTAATTCTCTGCTGACATGAAGACAGATTCTCTGTTACGGGACCTCCCTCCTCTGCCTGGGTGCTGGGCCTAAATATATGCCAATGGACTGTTGCAGTGGTGGCTGACGTGAAGCCTCATTCTCTGCTATGACATGCAGACTAATTCTCTGCTGACATGAAGACAGATTCTCTGTTACGGGACCTCCCTCCTCTGCCTGGGTGCTGGGCCTAAATATATGCCAATGGACTGTTGCAGTGGTGGCTGACGTGAAGCCTCATTCTCTGCTATGACATGCAGACTGATTCTCTGCTGACATGAAGCCAGATTCTCTGTTACGGGACCTCTCTCCTCTGCCTGTGTGTGTGCTGGGCCTAAATATATGCCAATGGACTGTTGCAGTGGTGGCTGACGTGAAGCCTCATTCTCTGCTATGACATGCAGACTAATTCTCTGCTGACATGAAGACAGATTCTCTGTTACGGGACCTCCCTCCTCTGCCTGGGTGCTGGGCCTAAATATATGCCAATGGACTGTTGCAGTGGTGGCTGACGTGAAGCCTCATTCTCTGCTATGACATGCAGACTAATTCTCTGCTGACATGAAGACAGATTCTCTGTTACGGGACCTCCCTCCTCTGCCTGGGTGCTGGGCCTAAATATATGCCAATGGACTGTTGCAGTGGTGGCTGACGTGAAGCCTCATTCTCTGCTATGACATGCAGACTGATTCTCTGCTGACATGAAGCCAGATTCTCTGTTACGGGACCTCTCTCCTCTGCCTGTGTGTGTGCTGGCCCTAAATATATGCCAATGGACTGTTGCAGTGGTGGCTGACGTGAAGCCTCATTCTCTGCTATGACATGCAGACTAATTCTCTGCTGACATGAAGACAGATTCTCTGTTACGGGACCTCCCTCCTCTGCCTGGGTGCTGGGCCTAAATATATGCCAATGGACTGTTGCAGTTGTGGCTGACGTGAAGCCTCATTCTCTGCTATGACATGCAGACTAATTCTCTGCTGACATGAAGACAGATTCTCTGTTACGGGACCTCTCTCCTCTGCCTGGGTGCCGGGGCCTAAATATCTGAGAATGGACTGTTCCAGTGGTGGGTGACGGGAAGCCAGATTCTCTGCTATGGAACCTCTCTCCAATTGATTTTGGTTAATTTTTATTTATTTAATTTTTATTTTAATTCATTTCCCTATCCACATTTGTTTGCAGGGGATTTACCTACATGTTGCTGCCTTTTGCAGCCCTCTAGCTCTTTCCTGGGCTGTTTTACAGCCTTTTTAGTGCCGAAAAGTTCGGGTCCCCATTGACTTCAATGGGGTTCGGGTTCGGGACGAAGTTCGGATCGGGTTCGGATCCCGAACCCGAACATTTCCGGGATGTTCGGCCGAACTTCTCGAACCCGAACATCCAGGTGTTCGCTCAACTCTACTCATGGGTCAAAGTTCTGAGCAGTGCAAAGAATATGGCGCCGGCGGACATCGCCATATGTTCGCATGTTTGGCGAACCGCGAACAAGCAAAGTTTGACGCAAAATGACCGCCGGGCGAACTGTAAGGCCATCTCTATATACAGCCTCAGTGCAGTGCTTATAGAGGTCTGTGAAACAACCACTACCCGGACGTTTATAGTCAACGGGCAGAAACATGATTTTTAAGACTATAGCAAAGTTTTATGAATGGAAAACTGTATCAGAATTCAGAAGAATGAATTATTTTGAAACACTGAGGTACAGCATGGTATCAAATGGTAAATTTCTCTAGTGTTGAAGCCTTGGTTCTCACCTAATCTATTTGTTGCATTTGAGATGGAATGTAAACTGAACACCTTTATTAAGTGTAACCTTTCACTTACTGCCTCAATATCAACTATTCATTGTGAATGGAACAAATTCATTATTCAGTTGCTAACAACAAGATGTAAAAGCCAGGGTCATATAACTTGACAGTGCAATATTACAACATTGCCACAGTACCACATTAATTTACTAAGGCTAGGTTCACATCTCGGCAGGAGCCTCTGTCGCAGATTCCAGTAATAAAAAGGACAAAGTACCACTACATGTATTGGTATTTTGCCCCATAAAAAGGCAGTATTCACGCACGTCTGGCATTCTCCTCCTATGCCAGCACATAGGACCAGAATTTAAGCACAGTTGTGCACTTAGCCTAAGCATAACAAAGCTAAAAATGTACAAACCATCAATAATATACTTTCAGATGTGGCTATATCTGCTATGTACACATTTGGAGCAATTCTTTTTATTATTTCATTGTTCTCATTTTGAGCTAACAATCATTTTAAAATTTGTCTTTATTGCAAATATAGAACCTTTTTTTCTGAGATGGTCTAATGGAATCATTAGAATTTTCGCTCTATTCTGTCGGTCAGCTAATCTGAAGAGCTCCTTATCTCTGCTCTCTGACATTATAAACGCTCATTATAGCTCATTTTCTTATCTTATTGATAAGAATGTGGCTTATAAATAAGCTTTTCTGACCTCTTAGTAAATTAGAGATAAGGGTTTTTAGAAAGTGAAAGTAAAAAGTGCCAGTCACACAGCTAGGAAAACAATTACCGTATTTTTCGCCCCATAAGTCAAACTTTTTTTTCCAAAGTGGGGGGAAATGCCCCTGCGTCTTATGGGATGAATACTAATAAAACGCTTCCATTATGGAAGGACTGGGAAGCGGTGAAGGCTCAGTACTCACCGCTTCTTGGTCCTCGGCTCGGCTATCAGCTGTGCAGGGCTGCGCACAGTGGGAGGGCGCTCTGCGACCTCATGCTGCGAGGCGCGATACACAGCTGACAGAAGTATGAAGAGGATCACGATGGTGAGAGCAGGAGAGGTAAGTGAGTTTATTTAATTTTATTTGTGCTGCGGGCTGATGGCTGACATCGAGGGGCTGCTGGCTGACATATGTGGGGTGATGGCTGACATATGGGGGCTTATGGCTTACATATGGGGGTGATGGCTGACATATGGGGGCTGATAGATGGCTGACATATGCGGGCTGATAGATGGCTGACATATGGGGGCTGATAGATGGCTGAGGATTGGGGGTTGATCTGAGGCATCGGGGGGTCTGATCTGAGGTCTGATTATATTGGGGGTCTGATTGGAGCTGTAAGCTGAGGTCTGATTAACATTGGAGGTCTGATTGCTAGTCTGACCCGAAGTGTAATGGAAAATATTTTTTTCTTGTTGTTCTCCTCTAAAACCTAGGTGCATCTCTTGGGCCGGTGAGTCTTCTAGGGCGAAATATACGGTAACACTTTGAAACAGAATTGCTCAATATTTTTAATAAAGACCAATTGAAAAATGTATTTTAGCTCAAAATGAATAAAATTCTATAAAATTTGCCTCTGAAGGTGTACAATAACCTTTAAAGGCAATATGTCATCAGGAAATGACCTATTATTTAAATAATTTTTCATGCTAAACATATTTTTTTTTAGATGTTTTAGTTTTTTATTACATTTTCTATGTTACTATCTGTATTTAATAAAACAAAAGTATATAATCCTGCAGTTTTCACACTGGTCACAATAGGGCATGTTATGATGAGTTCCTATACTGTACTGGTAACTTTTCAGCAGCTATTATCATTATCATCATAGGCCGAATTACAATGAAATATATCACCTCTATATAGATAACATGAGCCACCATTCACAATAGGTGATATTACAGTTATATAGATAGTGACATGGAAAAATAAAAAACTCAACATGAAGTAAAAAAACAATTTTTACATAAAAGTATGATTTCTGATGAGACATTTCCCGTGACGGCGATGATCCAGTCGGATGTCTGGCCTATCAACTTTCGATGTTATTGTCAGCGCAAACCATGGTGACTACAAGTAACATGGAATCAGGGGGGGCCTGAAAAACAACTATGGCTACCACATCCAAGTAAGGCAGCATGTGTGCAAATTAACTATTAGGTATAATTAGGTGAGGGAACTAATCACGGAAAAAAAAATATAAACATCCTGCACGACATGATAATTAATATTGCGGATGTACATGGCTACATTTATACAGTAACAGAAAATAATGCTCTATAATAATAGATGCAAGCATAACATATGGACTAAGTCCTCACTCTATTAATAAAATCTGAGACACTTGGTCAATACATTTTGATCAAAACACATCTAAGCCCACCTACCAAGCGACAAGGTGGTCTCAGTTCAGGGGGGTCTTACACTAAACCTGCCTATGCCGTTATGCATTTATGTTGAGGAGCGCAGACCTTACACATATAGTGTGTTGCTCCTAGTTACCGCCATGTGCAGCAGCAACCAGTGGGAGGAGGAGCACACATGCATAACGTCTCTTATACACTTCTACAGCTCTGTGGCGTTGTGCTGTTTGTCCCCTAAGCATACCAGCTTCAGCACGTCCTGTTGCCGCTTCCCCACTGCAGTGGTACACTGCTTCCAGATACCGACTGATGACTGACTGGTGCTTCACGCAGATAATTCAGAGGTGGAAGTGGAGGAGGAGGAGGAGGAGAAGTGGGGTTTGGAGCCACTAACAAAGGTGCTGGCGGAAACCCTGATGGACGTACGGCCCGCAATACTTGGCATCGGTAGCACCTGTGCCATCCCAGGGTAAGATTTGCTTCCGGCCTCCACAACATTCACCCAGTATGCCGTCAGGGAAATGTAGCATCCCTGGCCGAATGCACTTGTCCATGTGTCCGTGGTAAATTGGACCTTCCCAGTAACTGCGTTGGTCAGGGCACGTGTGATGTTACGGGACATATGTTGGTGTAAAGCGGGCACGACACACCTTGAAAAATATCCAGTCATGCATCTTCGACAGGGGATTGGCCAGCACGTAACACAGGGGAAGAGGAGGTAGTGGTGTGACCTGCAGACACAGATTGTGGACCCAGGCATTCGTCCCACTTATTACGGTGCTTGGATGCCATGTGGCAGATCATGCTGGTGGTGGTGAGGTTGCTAGTGTTCACGCCCCTGCTCATTTTCGTATGGCACAGGTTGAAAACTACTATTCTTTTGTCGTCTGCACTCTCCTCAAAAAAGCGCCATACTGTGGAACATCTACCCCTTGGCAAGGGAGATTTCTGCAAGGGGTGATCTGTGGAACAGTTGCTGGCCTGTTTGGTGTGGCCCGCCTTCTCCCTTTTGCCACCCCACTGTCTCTTCCGGCCTGTTGCAGTGCTGCAGATCCCTCGCCCTCTGTACTGCTGTACTTGCTCGGATTTCCACCTTCCCAGGTTGAGTCAGTGATCTTATCGTCCACCACCTCCTCTTCCACTTCCTCACTCTGATCATCCTCGTGATTTGTTGACCTAACCACAATCTCAGTGATTGACAACTGTGTCTCATCCTCTTCATCAACCTCTTGAGAGAGTAATTGCAGTTGACTCATTGGCAACTGTGTCTCATAATCATCCACCTCATTAATCTCTAATTTCCATTCACCACCGTCATGTTCTTGTGACTGTGGATGCTCAAGAGGTTGGGAATCAGGGCAGAAGATCTTCCCTTCAAGCGTGCTTGGCGAGAGGGCCAAATCAAGTAATGGCGATGAAAGGAGGTCTTTGGAATATCCGAGTGTGGGATCACTTGCTTGGCCAGACTGTACATGGTGGGAGGAAGGAGGATCAAGGTGAGGATTGTGTTGACCAGACTCCTGGCTACTGAGACTGGACTTTGTGTAACACAGGGTAGTGCTTAACCGACTGGAAGCATCTGCTGCAATCCAACTGACCACCTGCTCGCACTGGGCTGACTTTGCAAGCATTGTCCTGTGCCTCCCTGCAAACTGGGACATGAAGCTAGGTATCGTGGATGATAGTTTTTCTTGTGCTCTGGCAGCAGGCACAGTTTCTCTGTGCCCAGGGCCATGGCCTCTGCGTGCACCATCAGTATCACGCTCACTTCCCCACCCCTTAATGCTCGCCTTCTTCATTTTAAATGTGATATATGCTTGAAAGTATGTCGCACGTACAGTAGCGTAGGATTTGGAAGTGTATGCGCAATTTTTTTTTTACAAAGGTATATGTGATTAGGAAACCTTATACAGGACAGGTACCACAGGTAATGTCACTGTTCACAGTGTCTATGGAAAAAGGTACACTGGATTTCACTGATATTTTAGGGATGCACACACTTTAAACAGGAGATGTGGCCTGGATAATTTAACTGTCTGCAGTGGACACAATCTACTGAAAAAGTACACTTTATTGCTAGTTTGTAACAGAAGTAAGGGTCTGTTCACATATAATATTGGTGCTCTTCAGCAAACACTCCAGTGTTTAGGTGAGTAATCCCTCTGGCTCCTCTCCTGAACGTTGGAGGGGTCGCTAGAGGTGCAATATTAAAGAGGACCTGTCCCTTCTCCTGACCTGCCTGTTTTAATAGCTTCATGCATTCCCGGTGTAATAATAATTCTGGAACATCTATTTGTATGATTCTATGTTGTGCCGTTCCTTTATTATTTCTACTACAAGTTATGAATGAACTGTTAGCAGTCTGCAGTAAGGGTACAGAGGGGTGTTACCAGTTGGGGATGTGTCCTTGCACGGTCTGACAATGGCAACATGACTGGATAAATTGAGACTGTGCAGGTACACTGGGAAATGCATGACGCTATCAAAATAGACATGTCAGGAGCAAGGACAGGTTCGCTTTAAAATGTGAACACCCCCCTAACAAACAAAACACTGTGCTGCTGGCTAATGATTTTTGGTGCAAATAAACAATGCTGTAGGTAAACACATAGAACAAAATACTATTAACCAAGGTAATAAACCAAATCATGGGTACTGAAATTTAGTTATCAATTCAATGTAGGTTTTACAGATTGTTGATAGAAAACATATGAGAAAAAGTGCAAGTGGCAAAGAGCAAAGAACTTTAATAGTTTCATTCTGCCATTTGCTGGCCTGTTTGACAGTTGGTTGATTTACTTGAAACTCATTTTTTGACCTTCATTTCTGCAAATTCATGAATAACTTTTTTGAAGTCAATCATCCTAGCACGTTCATTTTCTATGGACAACATAGCCAGTTCACTCAATCTGTCTTGCCCCATGGCAGACTTCAGGTAGTTTTTGATCAATTTTAGTTTGGAGAACGAACGCTCTGCACTTGCCACCATCACTGGCAGGGTCAAGAACAAAATGAACGCTGTGCATACTTCAGGAAAACTTGAGGTTAGTATCTTGTTTTCAACACTTAATAGCTTGCTAATTTCCTCTACAGTTGTCAATTGTGAGATCTGTGGTTTTAAACAAGCTCTGAAAGAAATTATCACGATCCTTATGCAGTTCCTCATCAGATGATGACAAAAGTGAGCTGGGAAGGATTGCTTTAAATATTTTCACAGTCTCGTGAAGGCTTTGGAATCTTTGTTTTAGTTGTATTATAATTGTGTCTAAACAGGTGTTATAGATGTTTATCTGGAAGTACCTCTCAGCATCCTGAAGTCGCTCATCTTCACACAACTCATCATACTGTCACTTCACACGTCTTTGTCTTCTTTGTTGAAATGTAACTTCTATGCTTCATTTTCCAGACAATTGTATTGCGCTGTGTTTGGCTCCATCATAATCACTTCTGAACTTCTGAAGGATTTCAACTGTGTTTTGAAGTAATTGTGTTGCTTTCTCAATATTTGGTTTTTATCTTGAAGACACTTTGAAATTGGCCCCACAACATCCAGATTCCTTGCTTGAAGAACAACTATCATCACAAACTCAAAAGGGAACCTGTCACCGGGATTTGGGGTATAGCGCTGAGGACATGGGTTGCTAGATGGCCGCTAGCACATCCGCAATCCCCAATCCCCATAGCTCTGTGTGCTTTTATTGTGTAAAAAACCCGATTTGAGACATATGCAAATTAACCTGAAATGAGTCCTGTATGTGAGATGAGTCAGGGACAGGACTCATCTCAGGTTAATTTGCATATGTCTCAAATTGGGTTTTTTACACAATAAAAGCACACTGAGCTTTGGGGACTGGGTATTGCGGATGTGCTAGCGGTCATCTAGCAACCCATGTCCTCTGCTCTATACACAAAATCCTGGTGACAGGTTCCCTTTAAGCTAGAGGCATCGTTGCTGTCATTAGAATTGCTGCCTGATTTTTGTCAGTCCTTTCTGTATATCAGTGTATTGATACCGCAGTGCTGTTATGGAATCATTCCTGGAAGACCATCTAGTTGGACACAATCTCTTAAGAGCTTTCAGCTTCAGACTTAGAGGATATTTCTGATGATAATAATGCTGTTGGCAAAAAAACTGATATAGTTTTTCTGTTATATCATAAAATTTAGTTACTTCTGGGATAAATCTGACAGAATCGTTAACAGTAGGGTTTAAATTGTGAGCTGCACAATGTATATACTGTGCACTAGGCTCTCTTTTTGAAATTCTTCCTTGCACGCCTGTGTATATGCCGCTCATGTTGGCTGCACCATCATATCCTTGACCAAGGCATCTATTTATGTCAAGACCCCTTTTTTTTAATACTTTGTACAATATCTTTTTCAAGGTTTGCAGCAGTTTGATCATTGATGGCATAAAATCCCAGGAAAACTTCATTTAACTTTAATGTTGTGACAGCATTCTGTGGATTAGTTTCAACTGTCACATAACGAAATATCTGACTACGTTGATCAGTTTTTGAAATGTCTTGCATTGTGTCCATGATTATCGAAAAAAAATTGAGAGCTTTTATTCTCATTAACAATTTCTTGCTCTATCTTTTTTGATAATAAACCAATGATCTCATCCTGTGGCTCAAATATCGGACAGATCCCCTTGGCATTTCCAACAAATGCTGCAGGGTAGAGTCATACTTTGCCAGCACCTGTATAATAGACAAAAAAAACACCACTGTTTGAATGGCCTATTACTTCTGTGTGACTCTGAAAGGAAGATTACACATTGCTAGTGTCAATATAACATTAATCACTCTGTCAAGCACTTGCCTCTAGAAGTTTGTTTGTTTTCTAATCTCTCTTTCATTTTCTTCATCTAACGTACCGTGTCTGCACCATTGCTGCAAGCATGAATGTGCTGCATGGAGCTATCATGATAATGTACTGCCTGTGTTAGATGAGACCAGTTTCTCACACCACTCACCCATGCTGAATTGTAAGCACCAGAGCTACGATCGGCAAAAAGCCAGCAAGGTTTACAGTAGGCACAATTTAGTTTTGGAGAATAACACAACCATGAACGTTGGAGCAATAATCCAGCTTGTGTTCTCTTCGTATAAAACTTGGGGGAAAACCAATGTCCTCCCTGTTTTTTATCTCTTGGAAATGTTATGGGTGGCCTACAAGACCCCTGAGAAATTATGAATCTCTTGGTTTCACTGTCAGTAATATCTGATGGGAAGTTACCACGGTCAGTTGGAAATTTACTTTAAATTGAAACATGGTCTTCAGCAGCTACGATCATGTCCTCCAGATATTCTCTGGAAGGTTCCTCACGCTCTATAGTAACGGTTACACAGGGTTCATTATTTGAAGCTGTCTCTGAACAGTCTTTGTTTTTTTTTAAGCAGTGTGAGAAGCCTCCTCACATGTAACTTCAGCATTTAAATTTTGAGAGTTTTCATTCTCCCCACCCTGGACACTTCCTTGTTTACTACTATCACCTTCTATAAGGCTAATCTGGCCATTGACATCAGAAATGCTGCTACAGGGGGCTGGTATCTCACTGTGTTCTTTCTCAGCTTGTTTTAGAAATTAACACATTTTTGATAGTTTAGCAGTCTGTACTAACTCTTCCTTTCTTTGTCTGCACTTTTGAGCACCACTTTTTGGTTTTGGGCCGGGTGCCATTCTGAAAAGTAGATAATCATTTATGCTTACTACAGAATGTTACAAGTGTGGCTAATCTAACATATATAATATTATTAAAATTAATAAATAATAATTAGAAAAACTGTGTTTTTTGTGATACTGTTATACTGGGAAAGGCTCAAAGGGTGCCACATGCTGTTGAATATCAACCAACACCACAGGTAGGTGTCAGATACATTTATAGGGCAGCACTGTGGCTCAGTGGTTAGCACTAGTGCCTTGCAGTGCTAGGTTTGAATCTGACCATGGACAACATCCTGCATGAAACACAATGTAAGTCAATGGTTCTGGATCAGTTTTCTCGGACACAAAAGAGAATGCCACCCATTGACTTACAATGGTTTTAGTGCCGAATCCGTCTTGGCTATTTTAGAGATAATACAACCGGATCCGTTCAGAAAGGATGTAGCAGAGTGTATTATCAAGACGGAAGTGTTTTTGCTGATCCCTGCTGGATCTAGCAAAACGCTGATGTGCAAGTAGCCATAGACTGGCCAAGGAAGATGATGGGTCTTCATCTGGTGCACATTGAAAAGACCTGGAAGTTCATAGGTCAACACAGTGTGTAGTGGGTGCCCACGGTTAGTGTTGCCCAGATGCCAGTCTCTTACATAGGAGCTAAGAACTTCCAGTTTTATCAATGTGCAGTAGACGGACAGACAGAACTCCTGAACAGAATGTTATTAGTAGAACTACAAGTAACAGCACACTGCTAATCAATTGCACAAATATATAAGCAGACACTGAATATAAAGTAAACTGCTTGGTGGCTATACTTACTGTTAGAAAAAATAGAAGCTCTTTTCACATATTATTGATCAAAAATATGTTGGGCCCATCTACCGATCGACAAGGTGGCTTCCATCAGACGAGGCCTACTGTAACACGTGCCTCTCCTCTCCAGCTGATTTTAAGACATAGACTCCCACTGATATACTGTAGATGAACTACCCTACAGATTGATAACTAGTATGTGATATGGAAATACCCCTTGAATTAAAAAGCCAAGAAGCAATGTTATCACTCACTTGTCTGTAATCGCTGGCTCTATTCCAGAGGGGCAGAGAGGGCTTGATCAATGGTCTGCAAATAAAAGGAAAAGCATGCATAGTTTGTAAAGGGGATACATGTTATAATTATTATGCAGTCTGTACCTTGTCACTTGGTAGCCCCAGCTCTATGAAATGATAGCAAAGGGTGCTGACACAAATTCATAGTGAATTTAACATAGAGGAGAAGTAAGTGTTCATGAGATTTGTCTGATCTGACATGCTTTGCTGGTACTGTAGTGCGCTGCGTTTTCTCCCCACACAATTCAGTCTGGAAAAAATGCACATATTCCACAACATGTCCATGCAGCCTAATAGACAAATAATACTGCCAAGATCATGGTCACTTATTATTACCACATCATAGTGACTGAATACTACACCAGACTGATACTGGGGCTCTCTTTCCCCCAATCTGAGGAAGTGTCCGTTCCATTAATTTTCTATGGGATAGCCTAGTGCAGCATTTGGCTGCAGTCCCATAGAGAATGACTGGAGTGGCAGAGCACACGCGATCAGATCGAGCGAACATGACCCACTTTTTGGGATCAGTTGCATTCACAGCAGTCAGAACTCCACTGATCAGTTACTTATTCCCTATCCTGTGAATAACTTCCAAATTTGGCACAATCCCTTGAACTAATTCGCAATCTACATTTAGGCCCCATGGTAACTATACCGTACCACACCATATATTGATCAAATATTATAATTATATATTGATCAAATATAATAATAACCACACTAATATATATGTCACATCCCCATATCAGAGGCTCAGGCCCCCATATCAGTTGCTCAGAGCCCCCCCAGATCACCAAATCAGTTGCTCAGACCCCCCCATATTAGTTGCTCAGACCCCCCCCCCCCCCATATCAGATGCTTAGACCCCCCCCTTCCCCCAATATCAGATGCCCATTCAGGCCCCCCATATTTCAGTTGCTCAGATATGTCGATTGCTCAGACTCCCCCCAATATCAAATTCTTATTCAGGCCCCCTATATGTCAGTTGCTCTGGAACCCCCTCATATCAGTTGCTCATTCAGGCCCCCCATATTTCAATTGCTCAAATAGGCCCCCATATCTGTTGCTCAGGACCCCCCATATCAGATGCCCATTCACGCCCCCATATTAGTTGCTCAGACCCCCCATATCAGTAGCTCATACAGGCCCCCCATATGTCACTTGCTCAGGACCTCCACCCATATCAGTTGCTCAGGGGGACCCACCTCCCATATCAGTTGCTTACTGTATTTAGGCCCCCCATATGTCAGTTGCCCAGGACCGCCCATATCAGTTGCTCAGGGGGACCCACATAGAAACATAGAAACATAGAATGTGTCGGCAGATAAGAACCATTTGGCCCATCTAGTCTGCCCAATATATCTGAATCCTATGAATAGTCCCTGGCCCTATCTTATATGAAGGATAGCCTTATGCCTATCCCATGCATGCTTAAACTCCTTCACTGTATTTGCAGCTACCACTTCTGCAGGAAGGCTATTCCATGCATCCACTACTCTCTCAGTAAAGTAATACTTCCTTATATTACTTTTAAACCTTTGCCCCTCTAATTTAAAACTGTGTCCTCTTGTGGTAGTTTTTCTTCTTTTAAATATGCTCTCCTTCTTTACCGAGTTGATTCCCTTTATGTATTTAAAAGTTTCTATCATATCCCCTCTGTCTCTTCTTTCTTCCAAGCTATACATATTAAGGTCTTTTAACCTTTCCTGGTAAGTTTTATCCTGCAATCCATGTACTAGTTTAGTAGCTCTTCTCTGAACTCTCTCTAGAGTATCTATATCCTTCTGGAGATATGGCCTCCAGTACTGCGCACAATACTCCAAGTGAGGTCTCACCAGTGATCTGTAGAGCGGCATGAGCACCTCCCTCTTTCTACTGGTAATTCCTCTCCCTATGCACCCAAGCATTCTGCTGGCATTTCGTGCTGCTCTATTACATTGTCTTCCCACCTTTAAGTCTTCTGAAATAATTACTCCTAAATCCCTTTCCTCAGATACTGAGGTCAGGACTGTGTCAAATATTCTATATTCTGCCCTTGGGTTTTTACGCCCCAGGTGCATTATCTTGCACTTATCCACATTCAATTTCAGTTGCCAGAGTTCTGACCATTCTTCTAGTTTTCCTAAATCCTTTTCCATTTGGCGTTTCCCTCCAGGAACATCAACCCTGTTACATATCTTTGTGTCATCAGCAAAAAGACAAACCTTACCATCGAGGCCTTTTGCAATATCACTTATGAAGATATTAAACAAAATTGGTCCCAGTACAGATCCCTGTGGAACCCCACTGGTAACATGACCTTGTTTTGAATGTTCTCCATTGACTACAACCCTCTGTTGTCTGTCACTCAGCCACTGCCTAATCCACTCAACAATATGGGAGTCCATGCTCAATGACTGCAGTTTATTGATAAGTCTTCTATGTGGGACAGTGTCAAAAGCCTTACTAAAATCTAGATATGCGATGTCTACTGCACCTCCACCGTCTATTATTTTAGTCACCCAGTCAAAAAAATCTATAAGATTTGTTTGACATGATCTCCCTGAAGAAAACCCATGTTGTTTTTCATCTTGCAATCCATGGGATTTTAGATGTTCCACAATCCTATCCTTTAATAGGGTTTCTATTAATTTGCCTACTATTGATGTCTGTCATGGTCTTACCTTCTTACTGTTCTCCTTCGTTTGACATGTGCTGGCGGCCATCTTGGTTTCTGGGTTTCTTGTAGCCTCCCACCCTGCGGCTTCTCCTTCCCACTGGGAGGAGCTGGATGCCTAGCTCATATATATAGGAGGTCTGTGGCTTCAGTTCCTTGCTTGGTCCTCCTGTGTTCACATGCTTCTAAGACTGCTGCTGCTTCTGGTTCCTGATCCTGGCCTCGTCTGACTACCCCGTTGGCTCCTGATCCTGGCTTCGTCTGACTACCCTGCTGGTTCCTGATCCAGGCTTCGTCTGACTACCCTGCTGGTTCCTGATCCAGGCTTCGTCTGACTACCCTTCTGGTTCCTGACCTCTGTCTACGCTAGACCCTGCTTCGGTTTAGCCAGCCATGATTTTCAATAAAGCCTTCTTATTTCCACTTATCTCTTGTTGTACGTCTGGTTCATGGTTCCATGACAATGTCAGACTCACTGGTCTATAGTGAGTCTGAAGTGGGATAAAATCAGTTGCTTATTTAGGCCCTCCATATGTCAATTGCCCAGGACGCCCCCCCCCCATATCAGTTGCTCAGGCCCCCCCATATGCTCATTTAGGCTCCCCAAATGTCACTTGCTCAGGACCCCCAGAGTCAGGCACCCCTATATGCTCATTCAGGCCCCCCATATTGATGTGACAGACCCCAAGGGCCCCATCAGACCTCAGATCAAACTAAAAATAATGAATTAAAACTTACCTCTCCTGCCCGTTGCTCTCAGTGTCCTGATGTGAGTTCCTGCCCTGCTGGTCTCCAACAGCCCGTGCCGCACAGTCACGTGACCTGACTATGTACAGCGTAAGGTCATAGTGCGATACATAATATGTCAACTTTGTCTAACCTATTTTTTCCAATTTTTTTTTACTTTATTTTTTTGGGGGGGGACTTTATTTTGTAATTTTTTTTTTCACTTTATTTTTTGTCCCACTTCAGGACTTCAACTTTTGGGGGTCTGATCCCCTTTACAATGCATTCCAATACTTCTGTATTGGAATGCATTGGCTGTATAAATAATACTCTTACAGCTTCCTGCATCCAGCGGGCTGGATCTCACAGGCTCTTCACCGAAAGGCAGCGCCGATGCCTAAGGAAGGAATCGCGCTACCTTCCATGCCATCGGGTCCCCATTACAGCAGCATGGGGACCCGATGGCACCGCCGATCCCCGCCGGAACGACCCGTAAACGCTGCAAACCGCAGGTCTGAATTGACTTGCGGTTTGCGGTGATCGATGATACGGGGGGCTCACAGGACCCCCCCTTGCATTGTCCCAGGATGCCTGCTGATTGATTTCAGCAGGCACCCAGTTCCGATCACCGCCCACCGTGCGGTGGTGATTGGAATTACACATGACGTACCGATACGTCATATGTCCTTAAGTACCGGGACATCATGACGTACCGGTACGTCATGTGTCCCCAAGGGGTTAAATAGAAACTTTTCCGTTCTTTCTGCTGAACTTAGCTTTCTTTAGTCTGACTCTGTCTTTATCTTTATCTGTATCTCTAATATCTGTCTTTATCTTTGTCTGTATCTCTTATCTTTGTCTTTATCTTTGTCCAGGGAACCTTTCTTCCTGGCTTCTGAGGATCTTCATTTTTCTCTTGTTCCAGCAGGGCTGATGGTACTCTGCTGGCCTTAGCATAGCTCGTCCAACAGGGACAAAGGCCTGCTTCTTACCCCTTAGGCCTCTTTCACACTTGCGTTGTCCGGATCCGGCGTGTACTCCACTTGCTGGAATTACATGCCGGATCTGGAAAAACGCAAGTGTACTGAAAGCATTTGAAGATGCTTTCAGTGTTACTATGGCAGCCAGGACGTTATTAAAGTCCTGGTTGCCATAGTAGTAGTCGGGAGTGGGGGAGCGGTATACTTACAGTCCGCGCGGCTCCCGGGGCGCTCCAGAGTGACGTCAGAGCGCCCCATGCGCATGGATGACGTGCCATGCGATCACGTGATCCATGCGCTTGGGGCGCCCTGACATCACTCTGGAGCGCCCCGGGAGCCGCACGGACGGTAAGTATGCTGCTCCCCCGCTACACTTTACCATGGCTGCCAGGACTTTAGCGTCCCGGCAGCCATGGTAACCATTGAGAAAAAGCTAAACATTGGATCCGGCAATGCGCCGAAACAACGTTTAGCTTAAGGCTTTCAATGCCTTTCAATGGGCATTAATGCCTTTCAATGGGCATTAATTCCGGATCCGGCCTTGCGGCAAGTCTTCAGGATTTTTGGCCGGAGCAAAAAGCGCAGCATGCTGCAGTATTTTCTCCGGCCAAAAAACGTTCCGGTCCGGAACTGAAGACATCCTGATGCATCCTGAACGGATTTCTATCCATTCAGAATGCATGGGGATAATCCTGATCAGGATTCTTCCGGCATAGAGCCCCAACGACGGAACTCTATGCCGGAAGAAAAGAACGCAGATGTGAAAGAGCCCGTAGAAGGGGATACTCTAGGCACACACCTATCCCCAAGGAGGGAAAGGCTAGACTGCCTTCACTAACTAAACTCCTCCCTCTCACAAGAGAGGGCTAGAATGGAAAGCAGTTTTCACTCTAGACAACCTAGCTCTGCCAAACCTGCCGCCATCTACTGGTGGACCAGGCACATTACACTTGAAAAGTACATTTGCATTCAAAGAGTTATATATTTTGCAGGACCTAGAATGAATACACATGATGACACAGAATGAAGCATAGGAGATAGTAGAGGGGTGTGAAAGGTGGTAATGCACCTCTGGGGCTTTACATATGCTGTAGGCTCAGCTCCGCTATATAGTGAGGACGAGCTACTAGAGGACAGTCAGCAGCTACTGGCCCTCCAAGATGTGGAGGAGACATCCGCCGCTTCCTCCGGTAGGCATGCAAGTAATGATGAGGGGAGTGCAATGGGAGCTGGTGTTGCGAGTGGTCAGGCTGCTGACCCAGAGACCATTGAGGAGGACATCAGTGACGTGCAGACAGTACTCGATGATTATGTAGCTGATCGCACATGGGAGCCGGGTGAATTAGGGGCTTCATCATCATTGGGAGAAAAGGGTGGAAACTTGCCCTTGAGGCAGCAGTGGAGCCAGCAGGTCACTAGTGTGGCCGGGAGCCAGCAGGGTGGAATCAGTGGGAGGAACCAAACATGTCCGAGATTGACCACCTGCCCGGAAAAAAGCGGTGCAGGGATTCACGGAAGCAGCGGCAGTAGCAGTCAGTCAGTGTGGAGTGTTGGGGAAAAATTACCTACTCGGCGGTGTGGCAGTTTTTTGTTAAGCCGCCGGAGGAGGGGAACATGGCCATTTGTAGAATCTGTGGCCAGAAGGTGAAGTGTGGCCCTGCATCAACATATGCAGCATCACCTTGAAGTGGCCTGGGAGAACCGTGGCTCTAATGTGGTGATCCAGCCTGCCGCAGAAACTGCTGCATCACCCAGTGGCACACACCCTATTTCAGGCAGTCCAGCCTCCACCACCTCAGCTGAAGGGAGCTGTCTGTCCTTCCCATCATCTGCTGGTCCTTATGCTCCTGCTACACCTCCTCCTCCTCATTTGTCATTTGATCAGCAATCGATCACCAAAGCGATTCCCAAGAGACAACAGTATGCGTGCACTCATCCAATGGCACAGAAGCTGAATGTGCTCCTGGGCCGAGTTGCTGGTGTTGCAGTCCCTCACTTTTCAAGTGGTGGACTCTGCACCTTTCAGAGAACTGATGGCTTGTGCCGAGCCGAGGTGGAGACTCCCAAGCCATCGTTTATTTGCCAAAAAGGCAGTACCAGCCCTGCACACACATGTAGAACAGAAGGTGGGCCAGTCCTTGAGCCTATCGGTGTCTACCAAAGTGCTCGGCAGTGCCGACGTTTGGAGCTGTAACTACGGTCAGGGATAATACATGTCCTTTACAGCCCACTGGGTGAATGTGGTTCCTGCACAGCCACACCAGCAACATGGCCAGGTGACGCCGCTTCTGCCTCCACGTTCTCACACCATTGGTCCTGCGTCAATGTCCGCCTCTGCCACCTCATCCTCCACCGTGTCCTCAGCCTCCAATGCAGGGACAATTTCCAGTGCCCCTCCAGCATACCACATATGCAGGGCATGGCGGTGTCATGCTATTCTGCACCTTGTTTGCCTAGGCGAACTGAGTCACACAGGGGAGGAACTGCTCTGTCCTTCATCAAGAAATTGAATCCTGGCTTTTTCCACGACAACTCAAAATTGGAACCATGGTGACCGACAACGGGAATAACATGGTGTTGGTGCTGCATCAAGGAGGGCTGATCCATGCACCCTGCATGGCACACATGTTCAATCTGGTTGTCAAGCGGTTCCTGAAGTCTTCCCCTGCAAGACATCCTAAAAATGGCTAGGAAACTTTGCATGCGCTTCAGCCACTCATACACCGCAAAGCACACCCTCCTTGAGCTGTAGTGGCATCCCCCAATATAGGCTGATATGCGACGTTTCCAGCCATTGGAATGCCACCCTCCATATGTTGGACCAACTATAAGAACAGAGAAAGGCCATAAATGATTTCTTGATAATCCAAGCGGACAGGAGTACTCCCCTGTGTAACTTCGATGTTAGCCAGTGGCAGCTCATGCGTGACACCTGCCGTTTGCTCAGGCCTAGAGATGAGCGAATCAAAGTTGACTTCGATTTGCACCAAATCCGAATTTCCTCATGCTTTGTGGCAACGAATCACATTTTTTTCCTAAAATGGCTGCTGCGCTTGTGAGGACATGGAGCAAGGAACTCTGGGAAGGCAGGATCACCCATAATGTCATGCATGCAGCCAATCAGCGGCCAGCCTTGTGATGTCTCAGCCCTATAAATAGCCTCAGCCATATTGGATTCAGCCATTTTCGAGTATAAGAGAGAGGCGTCAGCGGGCGCTAAGGACAATGCTAGAAAAAACTTCATTGTGCTAAAAAAAACTATTTACAAGGGAAAGATTATTCAAGGTATAGGGAAAGGATAGGGAGGAATCATTCCACAAAATTTATGTTGAACAGTGTTCAGTAGGGGATGTTACAGCCGTTCAGCTGTGCAGTTATACAGTCATGTGAAAAAATTAGGACACCCTTTGAAAGCATGTGGTTTTTTGTAACATTTTTAATAAAAGGTTATTTCATCTCCGTTTCAACAATACAGAGAGATTAAAGTAATCCAACTAAACAAAGAAAACTGAAGAAAAGTCTTTTCAAGATCTTCTGTAAATGTCATTCTACAAAAATGCCTATTCTAACTGAGGAAAAAGATAGGACACCCTCACATGTATTCCCTCTTAAATTGGCTCAGATCTCACACAGGTATATCACACCAGGTGCACATAATTAGTAGATCGTTACTCTGCATGTTGAATGAGGCTTGCCCTATTTAAACCTCAGACATTTAGTTTGGTGTGCTCCTGACTGTTGAAGTGAGAGTGAGCACCATGGTGAGAGCAAAAGAGCTGTCAGAGGACTTCAGAAAAAAGATTGTAGCAGCCTATGAGTCTGGGAAGGGATTTAAAAAGATCTCAAAAGATTTTGAAATCAGCCATTCCACTGTCCGGACGATAGTCTACAAGTGGAGGGCTTTCAAAACAACTGCCAACATGCCCAGGACTGGTCGCCCCAGCAAGTTCACCCCAAGAGCAGACCGCAAGATGCTAAAAGAGGTCTCCAAAAACCCTAAAGTGTCATCTCGAGAACTACAGCAGGCTCTGGCTACTGTTGATGTAGAAGTACATGCCTCTACAATCAGAAAGAGACTGTACAAGTTTAACTTGCATGGGAGGTGTGCAAGGAGGAAACCTTTGCTTTCCAAGAGAAACATCAAGGCTAGACTGACATTTGCCAGAGATAAAGTTGACAAAGACCAGGACTTCTGGAATAATGTTCTTTGGACAGATGAGTCCAAAATTGAATTATTTGGACACAACAGCAGAGGACATGTTTGGCGTAAACCAAACACAGCTGGGTCTCTCGTGGGTGGCGTACGTATGCCTATCATTTCATACCATTCGGAGCAGTACATCAACCTTCCCTGACTAATTGGGTCAGATCCAGAATCAGAGCCATATCAATTCCAAGAAAAGAACCTCATACCAACTGTGAAGCATGGAGGTGGAAGTGTCATGGTTTGGGGCTGCTTTGCTGCAGCAGGACCTGGTCAGCTCACCATCATAGAATCCACGATGAATTCTACTGTGTATCAGAAGGTGCTTGAAGAACATGTGAGACCATCAGTTAGAAAATTAAAGCTGAAGCGGAACTGGACCATGCAACATGACAATGACCCAAAACATACTAGTAAATCAACCAAAGATTGGCTGAAAAACAAGAAATGGAGAGTCCTGGAATGGCCAAGTCAAAGTCCAGATTTGAATCCCATTGAGATGCTGTGGGGTGACTTGAAAAGGGCTGTACGTGCAAGAAACCCCTCAAACATCTCACAGCTGAAAAAGTTCTGCATTGAGGAGTGGGGTAAAATTTCCTCAGACCGATGTCGAAGACTGGTAGATGGCTACAAGAACCGTCTCACTGCAGTTATTTCAGCCAAAGGAGGTAACACTCGCTATTAGGGGCAAGGGTGTCCTATCTTTTTCCTCAGTTAGAATAGGCATTTTTGTAGAATGACATTTACAGAAGATCTTGAAAAGACTTTTCTTCAGTTTTCTTTGTTTAGTTGGATTACTTTAATCTCTCTGTATTGTTGAAACGGAGATGAAATAACCTTTTATTAAAAATGTTACAAAAAACCACATGCTTTCAAAGGGTGTCCTAATTTTTTCACATGACTGTATGTCCTAAAGCCTTTTTTGTCGTGTATTAGTTGTGTACTAGTGTCAAAATAAAAATATATTTGCCGTGCAGCGGTGCAGTTATATGTTCTAAAGCCCTTTTTGTTGTGTATTAGTGGCAAAAGTAAAATATATTTGCATACAGCGGTGAAGTTATATGTTCTAAAGCCCTGTTGTGGAGTGTATAAGTGGAAAAAAGTAAAATATATTTGCCGTTCAGCGGTGCAGTTATATGTCCTAAAGCCCTTTTTGCTGTGTATTAGTGGAAAAAAGTTAAATATACTTGCTGTTCAGCGGTTCAGTTATATGTTCTAAAGCCTTCTGTGGGGTGTATAAGTGGAAAAAATAAGGGCCTACAGTATTTGCTGTTCAGCAGTGCAGTTATATGTTCTAAAGCCCTTTTGTGGAGTGTATAAGTGGAAATAAGTAAAATATCCTTGTCGTTCGGCGGTGCAGTTATATGTTCTAAAGCCCTTTTTGACATATAATAGTGGCAACATAAAAATATATCTGCCGTTCAGCAGTGCAGTTATATGTTCTAAAGCTTTTATTGGCATGTATTAGTGGCAAAAGAAAAATATATTTGCTGTTCAGCGGTGCAGTTATATGCTCTAAAGCCTTTTTTGGCATGTATTAGTGGCAAAATAAAAATATATTTGCCGTTCAGTGGTGCAGTTATATTTTCTAAATTCCTATTTCAGGCAGTCAAGGTGTAATTGTGGCAAAATAAAAATATATTTGCTGTTCAGCGGTGCAGTTATATGTCCTTAAGCCCCTTTTGTCGTGTATTAGTGGAAAAAATTTAAAAATACGTGCTGTTCAGCGGTGCCGTTATATGTTCCAAAGCACTTTTGTGGAGTGTATAAGTGGAAATAAGTAAAATATGCTTGTCGTTCAGCGGTGCATTTATACAGTATGTTCTAAAGCCCTTTTTCACGTGTAATAGTGGCAAAATAAAAATATATCTGCCGTTCAGCGGTGCAGTTATATGTTCTAAAGCCTTTTGTGGCATGTATTAGTGGCAAAAGAAAAACATATTTGCTGTTCAGCGATGCAGTTATATGTTCTAAAGCCTTTTTTGGCGTGTATTAGTGGCAAAATTAAAATATATTTGCTGTTTAGCAGTGCAGTTATATGTTCTAAAGGCCTTTTTGTCATGTATTAGTGGCAAAAGTAAAATATGTTTGCCGTTCAGCGGTGCAGTTATATGTTCTAAAGCCTTTTGTGGCGTATATTAGTGGAAAAAGAAAAATATATTTGTGGTTCAACGGTGAAGTTATATGTTCTTAAACCATTTTTGTTGTGTAATAGTGGTAAAATAAAAATATTTGCCGTTCAGTGGTGTAGTTATATGTTCTAAAGCCCTTTTTGGCATGTATTAGTGGCAAAAGTAAAACCTATTTGGCATTCAGCGGTGCTGTTATATGTTCTAAGGCCCTTTTGTAGAGTGTATGATGTTAGTTGTATCTTATGCTCTCTATATATACATATAAATGATAGCGCTATAGTGTTTAAAGGGATTCTGTCACCTCCCCTGCTGACTGAGGGAAGAGCGAGCATCGGACGTCACTGGGCTCGGCGCATGCCCAGTGACGAAGATGAAGCTGCCGCCCTCAGTCTCCTGATGATCGCACAGGCGCAGCCCTCAGTGGGTACTGCGCCTGTGCGAGACTTCGTTCGGCGTGAGGGAGGGGGAGGAGAGGCAGGAGAGGCTGTGGCAGGCTGGGGGCGGCAGTTAGAAAATACAAGGAAGGCGGGCTGGGCACTGAAAGAGGGGCGGTACTGGGCTCACTAGGAAGAAAAAAACGCCCCTCTGGGCACCTTCAGGACGCATTTCCTTATTGATCAAAGTCGTTTTTTAAAGTAACTGCTGGACGGATTTCAAGATTAAACAGCACAGCTTAATCCAGGTAAGCTGTGCTGCATGGCTGCTTTTAAATCGTTTTTTGGCTGAGGGGAGGTGACAGAATCCCTTTAAGCTCTCAAAGGTTAGTAATAGAGCTTGGGGTCAGTGATTAATCTCTGCACACCGTGACATCCCACGTGGCAGACGATCCACTGACACCCTTCAACTCTTCCTTAGCGCTTCGTACAGCGTCTCCTCCCGACTGCTGGGTTCTGTGGTGTCTTATCTTAATGTTTGGTGTCCCACGTGGTTTGCGCTGCTTGTGCTTAGCGTCCCTCGTGTTCTAACATACCAGACCTCGGACTTGTAGGATCCTTCGGATGGAAGTTAGTTGTGGAAGAAGAATTGATTAACTTCACACAAATACAATTGCAATCTGTGATTTTACTTTTCCATGTACTGCTATGGGGCTTTAGAGGTTGCAAATACATTTCTGAGCACCAGACGCGTTTCAGAGTCTTGACTGACTCCTTCCTCAATGGTGATTTGTATATACAACCTCTGCCCCCTTTTATAGTCCTCTCAAGGCTACCATGAAAAACTGGCATGGATTTATAATTTTCTTTTCTTTTTTTTTTTTTTTTTAATTAGACACTTCCTCTGCCAGTCAGGGGAATGTCAGCTTCAGTAAGCAGGGAACCAGGAAAGCAGGGCAGGCCAGACAGGTGCTGGTAGTGGGAGACTCTATTATTAGAGGTACAGAAAGGGCAATCTGTCACAAAGACCGTGATCGACGAACAGTGTGTTGTCCTCCTGGCGCTAGAGTTTGACACATTGCAGATTGGGTTGACAGATTACTGGGAGGGGCTGGAGAAGACCCAGCGGTCATGGTCCATATCGTAACCAATGTCAAAGTTAGAGGAAGGTGGAGAGTCCTTAAAAATTATTTAAGGGATTTAGGTCAAAAGCTTAGGGCAAGGACCTCAAATGTAGTGTTTTCCAAAATACTGCTTGTATCACGAGCCACACAAGAAAGGCAGCGGGAGATTAGGGAGGTTAACAAGTGGATAAAGAACTGGTGTAGGAAGGAGGCGTTTGGGTTCCTGGAGAACTGGGCCGACTTCTCTGTCAGCTACAGGCTTTATCGTAGGAATGGGCTGCACCTCAATGGGGAAGCAGCAGCAGTGTTGGGGGGAAAGATGGCTAGAAGGTTGATGAATGTTTAAACTAGGGACTGGGGGGGGGGGGTAATTACGTTATAGGATGGGAAGATAGTGCAGATAGAGACTGGGTGCAAGGTAGTGGGACTGGGGGAGGAATGGAAGGAGGGATTAGAACAGTTCAGAAGGAAAGGTGTAGGGTACAAAATATACATAAACCTCTTAATTGAGCCCTATTCTCGTAAATATGATCCTGTAGAAGGCTTGCACAGAAAAATTAATTTTTTTGCATACGACACTAAACTGTGTAAAGTAAATAACACTGAAGAGGTGTCACGGATAGTGTTGCAGAAAGCTGGAACTTATAAATAATCTGGCTTGATCCCAAACTAAGGAGCATATGGGTGAGCCCTATAAAGCCCCTAGAGCTCTCCCTGACTGCTATGCCCATGCAAAGGTCTTTATGATAGACGATTTCATGGCCACATACCTCATACTATGTGATACCTGAAAACCCTATAATAGTGAGGGGACACGACCACCGACTCCCTGCACTTAATACGGACGGAGTCAGGGTCACCTAGAATCAAAATACAAGCTACAAATTAGTATTAAAATTAGTATTAAATTGGTATTAAGAAGCAGGAAGTGCTCACCCCCATATGCAGTGGTGCATCTATACTGGGGGGGCAGATCCTGCACTTGTGGCCCATTGCTAATGGCAATCCCTAGCAAAAATGCATACAGTCGAGGATCCCTGCAGCGGACCACAATTACCACAATGAACATCCTACACAAGATAGCAATTGTGTGGATGTGATAAGCAGTCAAAATAACATAACAAAAACAAAGACAGGTGCACTCTGCGGTCTTACTAACCCTCATACTGGTGTAAAATTGAGAATTAGCCAACATAACCTGCTTGGAGGACATGTCTGAGCCTGAGCACCACGCCAAGGTTTCTCAAGTAGCTCGGGAACCTAACGCTAAACCTACCTGGGCCGTATGGGCAATACCAGGAGCCAGTGGGCGAATTACAGGTGCGCAAGGTCCGACTCAATGTAATCTCCCAGTAACCTCCAGCATGTGACCATGCATACAATGGGAGGAGGCAGAGAGCTCTGAACCCCACCCAAGACTGGCTGATATAGCCCGGGCCTCATATGTGCACCAGAATGCTGCCTGTGGATGGAAATTAAGGCACATTCAGACTAGGAGTTTCTACACCTCCAAAAATTCTAAATACAAACTACAAATTAGCGTGGTAATAAAAAGCAGGAAGTGCTCAGCCCCATATGCAGTGGTGCATCTATACTGGGGGGGCAGATCCTGCACTTGTGGCCCGTTGCTAATGGCAATCCCCAGCAAAAATGCATACAATGGAGGATCCCTGCAGCGGACTACAAGTACCACAATGAACATCCTACACAAGATAGCAATTGTGTGGATGTGATAAGCAATCAAAATAACATAACAAAAACAAAGATAGGTGCACTCTGCGGTCTTACTAACCCTCATACTGGTCTAAAATTGAGAATTAGCCAACATAACCTAGATTCAAACCAGCAAGGAAACAAAAATAAAGGAAACAGACGTATCTGAGGAAGCAGCCTCCAGCAGTGAACACAATCCAGGAAGAAGTATAAACCGCAAAGTGAGGCAGTATGGGAGGGAAAATAAAGGGAGACAATTAGTGTAAATAGGTGACAGCTGGGAGAAGGAAAGGAGATGACAAAGTGAAACCAAAACAAAGAACTTCATGCAGGTAGAGAAGAACATCTAACAGACCTTCTCACAGAAGTGGTGGTGACAAGAGGACACTATACAGCTACAGATGGATCTGGATAGATTAGAAGGCTTGGGCAGAGAAGTGGCAGATGAGGTTTAACACTGACAAATGTAAGGTTATGCACATGGGAAGGAATAATGCAAATCACCCGTACATACTAAATGGTAAAACACTCGTTAACACTGACGTGGAAAAGGACCTAAGAATTTTAATAAACAGCAAACTAAGCATTGAAAAACAGTGTCAGGCAGCTGCTGCCAAGGCCAATAAGATAATGGGTTGCATCAAAAGGGGCATGGATGCCTGTGATGAGAACATAGTCCTACCACTTTACAAATCTCTAGTCAGACCACACATGGGGTACTGTGTACAGTTCTGGGCTCCTGTGAACAAGGCAGATACAGCAGAGCTGGAGAGAGTTCAGAGGAGGGCAACTAAAGTAATAACTGGAATGGGGCAACTAAAGTACCCTGAAAGAATATCAACATTAGGGTTATTTACTTTAGAAAAAAGACGACTGAGGGGAGATCTAATTATTATGTATAAATATCATGTGGCAGTGCAGAGATCTCTCCCGTCATCTATTTATCCCCAGGACTGTGACGAGTGGACACCCTCTGCGTCTGGAGGAAAGAAGGTTTGTACACAAACATAGAAAAGGATTATTTACGGTAAGAGCAGTGAGACTATGGAACTCTCTGCCTGAGGAGGTGGTGATGGTGAGTACAATAAAGGAATTCAAGAGGGGCCTGGATGTATTTCTGGAGCGTAATAATATTACAGGCTATAGCTACTAGAGAGGGGTTGTTGATCCAGGGAGTTATTCTGATTGCCTTATTGGAGTCGGAAAGGAATTTTTCCCCCCTTCAGTGGGGAAAATTGGCTTGTACCTCACAGTTTTTTTTTGCCATCCTCTGGATCAACATGCAGGATAACAGGCCGAACTGGATGGCCTGTTATTGATTCATATAATTTTTTCATTGTTCCCAAACAATCTTATATAGTTAATTTTCTCCACATAGCCTTCTTCTATTGCAATGCGTTTTTGATGCGTTTTTTTGTGTTTAGATGTGTTTTTTTTATGCATCATTGCCCTTGACCATTAAATATACTTGCTGATACCTATTTTTTCGCAATGGATACATATAAATATAGAAGACTCATAAAAATAAATGAAAATAAAGGTTAAAATATATGTAGATAGAAATGAGAAGTAAATAAAAATACAAAAACATCTAAATAGTGTGTTTTGCAGTGTAAGTAAGTCCATCTTACCAATTTTACTTTTCTTTTACCTTTTCTTTTATCTATCATGGTCATATGTATCCTATTTGTTTTCTAGGTTTCTTTATTTTCCATTATTTCCTATAATTTTGTTTATTTTTCAGATCCTAATTGATTGCCGAATAGTGTGGAAGCCTTACGCCAAGGGGAGATCAGAGTACTGATAACACAGCCTGACTCCGATTTCCCATCAGCGAGGGGCATCCACACTTATCTCAACAGGAAACGAAATAGTACTAATTCGCATTAAGGCCTCCAGGTAAGTGTGTGTCAACATCAAATATACGTCTGGACTCTAAACGTGACATTCTCATGATATGATTTCCCCTTCTCCAGTGATTCTCTACTTTTTAAAAAGCTGCATAAGTTAGGCCTGTTGGGTCTTGGTCCTGGACTTGTCTGAAGTGTTTTGAAAAATAATGTTTTTCATACCCATTTGTTATGTCAATTATGTGTTCTGATGTTATTTTTCTGAGTGTTCTTTTTGTTCTCCCAATCTATTGTATTCGGCAAGGACATTGGATAATATAAATGACATTTGTGGTAGGGGCTGAGGTGTACATTGGCGTGGAGTCAGGAGGGATGCCTATCACCCTCCAAGAACTATCTGGCTGAGCTGTGCCTGGAGCCAGTGCGGGGTAGGCCTGGATAAGTGGGCCACCCAAGAGAGTGGAATGAAAGAAAGAAGGGTCGGGAGGGTGGGGCATGAAGCAGACGTCCTCCAGGTGAGGACGCGTGGGGAACATATAGTCAGCAGCCCCTCCCACAAATGCAGGCTGTAACCAGCCTTAATACTTGTGGTAGGGGCTGAGGTGTACATTGGCGTGGAGTCAGGAGGGATGCCTATCACCCTCCAAGAACTATCTGGCTGAACTGTGCCTGGAGCCAGTGCGGGGTAGGCCTGGATAAGTGGGCAAGAAGACTACCCCCGCTGTAGGAGGGAAATAGTTAATTGAACCGACCGCCACGGGAGGTAACAAGGGCACGAGTGATTCAGGCCGGAGCTGGGTTGTTAAATGACCTGAGTGAACCGGGAAGGCAGTGGGTAGTTAGTGACGTGACGGTCCAGGTGACGGCAGAAGAGTAAGCTGGGCGATCCAGGATGTGAGAGGCAACATGGGCCTGGGCGACCCAGGATGAGAGAGGCAACGTGGGCCTGGGCGACCCAGGAAGACCGAGGTAGAGCGGGCCTGGGTGATCCAGAATGACAGAGACAGAGCGAGCCTGGGCGATCCAGCATGACCGAGGTAGGGCGAGCCTGGGGGAGCAGAGCGAGCCTGGGCGATCCAGGGAGACCGGAGCAGAGCGAACCTGGGCGGCCCAGGACGACAGGAGCAGAGCGCGCCTGGGCGATCCAGGACGACAGGAGCAGAGCGAGCCTGGGCGATCCAGGACGACAGGAGCAGAGCGAGCCTGGGCGATCCAGGATGACAGGAGCGGAGCGAGCCTGGGCGATCCAGGATGACAGGAGCGGAGCGAGCCTGGGCGATCCAGGATGACAGGAGCGGAGCGAGCCTGGGCGATCCAGGACGACAGGAGCAGAGCGAGCCTGGGCGATCCAGGACGACAGGAGCAGAGCGAGCCTGGGCGATCCAGGACGACAGGAGCAGAGCGAGCCTGGGCGACCCAGGACGACAGGAGCAGAGCGAGCCTGGGCGATCCAGGACGACAGGAGCAGAGCGAGCCTGGGCGATCCAGGACGACAGGAGCAGAGCGAGCCTGGGCGATCCAGGACGACCGGAGCAGAGCGAGCCTGGGCGATCCAGGACGACAGGAGCAGAGCGAGCCTGGGCGATCCAGGACGACAGGAGCAGAGCGAGCCTGGGCGATCCAGGACGACAGGAGCAGAGCGAGCCTGGGCGATCCAGGACGACAGGAGCAGAGCGAGCCTGGGCGATCCAGGACGACAGGAGCAAAGAGGGCCTGGGCGACCCAGGACGACAGGAGCAGAGCGAGCCTGGGCGATCCAGGACGACCGGAGCAGAGCGAGCCTGGGCGATCCAGGACGACAGGAGCAGAGCGAGCCTGGGCGATCCAGGACGACAGGAGCAGAGCGAGCCTGGGCGATCCAGGACGACAGGAGCAGAGCGAGCCTGGGCGATCCGGGACAACAGGAGCAGAGCGAGCCTGGGCGATCCGGGACAACAGGAGCAGAGCGAGCCTGGGCGATCCAGGACGACAGGAGCAGAGCGAGCCTGGGCGATCCAGGACGATAGGAGCAGAGCGAGCCTGGGTGATCCAGGACGACAGGAGCAGAGCGAGCCTGGGCGATCCAGGACGACAGGAGCAGAGAGAGCCTGGGTGATCCAGGACGACAGGGAAGACAGACAAAAGGCGTATACCTGATACCTGAAGAATTCGGGAAGCTGATGAGCCGCTACTTCAGATCGGGAGGGCTGAATAAACGACAGCACCGCAGCCCTGTTTGTTATAGAAAAGATTGCCCAAAAATGGTACATTAGGAAACCGGAAAAATGGCACAGTAACAGAAACCCCACGACTAAAATGACGTCCATGGAGTTAGCTACCCCGGAGGGGATAACCTGTGTTACATCTGGTAGCAGCGGTGGAAGGTGCAGTTTCTGGTTCCAGTCGAGGAGGCAGAGAGCGATTGTGCCGCGACTAAGGGGCAGTTGTGGGAATGGGGGTCCACTGGAGGTTCGAACTTACTTAACCTGGGCCAGCGGTAGCCTGGACGATGGGAACCAGAATCGCAGTTCCAGAGCCCTGCAGCAGCGTCCGCAAGGCAGCACCTTAATGACCACACCGGCGTCTGGTCTCTCCGCTGTGTTCCTGAAGCTTCTTTTCTCTTTTTTTTTTTTTTTTTTATCGAAATGGAGAAACAGGCCGGCCAGCCCCGTGCCTGCTAACCACGGCTTCTCGGCTAGGATGTACTGCAAAATAAATGAAAAAATAGAAACAATACATGCAATTGTACCTGATCACATTTGTGGATACCCCCAAGTCCGTTGTACTAAAGAAGAACTTGTACCAGTTGGCTTTGATATTATCATTATTCTTAGACATCGCTTTGGAGAGCAGGGAAGAGAAAGAGGATGCGGGACCGGAGAACCGGATGGGGAGCAAAGGAGGATGGCAGAGGCAGTGTGGGCCTGGGTGATCCAGGATGACCGAGACAGGAACGAGCCTGGATGATCCAGGATGACAGAGACAGGAACGAGCCCGGGCGAACCAGGATGACAGGGGCGAAACGAGCCAGGGCGAACCAGGAAGACTACGGATGATGTGTGCGAGCGAGATAAGAAGCAAGGAAAACAGACCCAGGGATAGACAACAAGCAATAATCAGCACCTAGGTGTAACACGGCGGTGCCACACGCAAGCGCCCAGGAGGGCCGCACGGGACAGCCGTGCCAAACCTGAGCATGCAAGGACGGCACTACAATGGTGCCCGATGCATGCGCCCAGGAGGGCGGCAGACACGGCACTAGATACGCACAGGACTCGCACGCTGCCCTAGCTGTGATCACAGGAGAGGATACGTGGCATTGCAGGCTCCGCCAGCATTGTCTGTAAAGGACCGGCAATCGGCTGCTAGAAGTAACATCACATGTGATCGAACAGTGTTTCCAAATTACTATTTAAGTGAAAAATACTAAACACCCCTAAGAGTATGATCACACGCACGGTCACCCGGCGCCCGCGACTCCGCCACGCCGTGGCCGAGCAAACTGCCACACGGGCCGCAGCAGGCCCCAATAAAACCAATGAGACCACACTGTTCCGCACTATCAACAAGCCGCGCAGTATTGACGGTGCCACGCGGCCACTAACAATACAGGTCCGCTGGACAGTGAGGCCTCATTAGCCCGAGAACCCGCTATGTCCCGCACGACTGCATGATGCCCAAACACAGCGCAGCCGCATCGAAAGCACCACACGACCCCACCGTGCAGTCATACCCATGTGGCTATACAAGTAGAACAGCATAAAACACATGGGCTAAGTTGTCAAGGCAGAAAGATCCAAATCCACTATGAAGAGAATGCACACACCAAACAGAGGATATCCCCCAAAAAATAAGTCAATAGGAATATCTTGCATGTTTTTTTAAAAATGCATATCAGGCAAATCAAGCATTTTCTATTAATAAGGCAAATAATGTCTCCCTGTACCAGCAACAATATGTAAGAAAAGATGAAAACAGAGGACGGAGGTGAGGAAAGAGGGTAGGTTAGGCCCAGTTCACGCCGCGGGCCCGGGCCCGGCCGGATTCCGGCGTGCGCTCCAAGCTGGAACGCACGCTGATCACGTGACCGGAAGCCCAGGCCCGGCCGAGAAGCTCCGGCGCGCGCCCCCCGCCGGAGCGCACGCCGGCCTGGGACGGCGCCCAAGCCAGAGGATGGGAGAGACCCCGAGGAGGGGGTAGCCCGCAGGCCGGACCCTACCCATCCCGCCGACGCGTGGGGGAGACGAAGCGCTTGGGTCCAGAGCGCAAGGAGGACGTGACCGCCGCTCGGAGGAGCCCCGGAAGAGACGCGCTGCGACCGGAAGTGACGGGACGGATCGAGGAAGCTGCATGAAGCAGACGTCCTCCAGGTGAGGACGCGTGGGGAACATATAGTCAGCAGCCCCTCCCACAAATGCAGGCTGTAACCAGCCTTAATACTAGTGGAGCCGCATGTTAAAAATTATTTTATTTCATATACAAAAGAGTTTTGTGTAACTTTTTCTGTTTTTCTCTGGAATGTAGAACTTCTACAGTTGTTACATTTTTCACATCTATAGAAGCCATTTTAAGGGAACCTGTCACCTCCAAAAACCATCCCAAGCCGCCAGCAGCGCACTTCTCTAGTCATGCTTGAAGTCAAGGGGGCAGCGGCCTCCTTTCTTCAAGGTAAGATAACCTGACACCCTTCCCTGCCCCTTCGCTGTGAGAGTTTGGCAAAGCCAGCCAGTCAGTCACAGTGAAGGGGCAGGGAAGGGGGCGTGTCTATCTTGACTTGAAGCAAGGAGACTTTTTTGGGGTGTTTTAAATTCCTTTTTATTTATTTATCTGATCTAACAGTATGTCAGACAGAGAAGTGCCAGGCCGTGCACAGGGGACTGGCAGAGGCCTAAATGTTTCTGTCATGGCAGAGTAAGTGGGAGTGGCAGCAGGAGTCGCAGCGAGAGGCCTGAGCTCCTGGTGTCATCTAGTGGTCGTGTCTTGCCCAGCAACACAGCGGTTCTTGAACGGTTGACTCGGTTATCTCTGTTTTGGATCCACTCCTGTTTTTTTTTGGCATTAGCAATACTGATGAATTACTGACCAAATGCTGACCGAGTGATGGTGGATGCTCAACAGACAGGATGGGGGGGGGGGGGGGGGCTCTACTTGTATAAGCGTTTAATAGAACAGGTTCTGTAGACATCTATGTGGAATCAGCTGATGACAGTGTAAAAGGAGTGCGCTTCTACTTGACGCTAACATCAATCTGTAAGGCTGAGTTCATACTTGAGTTATTTGGTCAGTTTTGGCCCTGTGACTGCCCAGATAAGTGAAGTGTGCAGTGATTCTAGGAGCAACGCCTGTCATCTGCATGTCATACGGACTCAAAGTATTATTTCGCTACCAAATCAGACTCCCTATGCGTGTTACTGCAAGGCACAGTGTTCTACATCACTATAAAGGATCTCTGTAGCCAGGAAATAGATGTTTTTTTTTAACATAATTCGCCGTGAATATATTAGATCGAACTACATTTTTTCTGAAAAATTCGGCAAAGCAGTGAATCGAATTTTGGAAAAATTCAATCATCTCTAGTTGAGACCATCATAGTGCATACAAATTGGTACTGTAACAAAGTCATTTAGCTGCTTGCAGGGCACAAAGTCTATAATTTAGTCCACAGGTTTCACTCTTGATCTCTAACAATGAAAATAGCTATTTTTACATTTACCTACAGAGAAAATGTTATTAATGTACTAATCCTAACTGCAGAAACGGATTCCTTTGATATCTGAAGCACTTTAATGCACCCAGATTACACTAGACCAGTAGGCAGACAACGGGGAGCGAACTGCAGAGTGATCATGTAATTGGCAGAACAAACTGCACTGGGAAGAACTCTGAGCGTTAATATTATTGAAGCTTCTCTAACAAGTCATTTAGATTAAATGTGAAACCGGATATAGATGATTTTCCTTTTACAAGGCAACATCTTGCTGCCATATGAACACCTACAGGAGATGTTTATACATCTCTTTCATTAACCTGGATTTTATCAAAACCTTGTACAGTTAAATATGAAAAGGAAATGAAATGAGTGCTTCTCTGCAGTCGGGCAGATTAACCATACATCATTTACCATCTGTACTTAGATAATTATATATAAAAATATAGGCATGAGTGGGTAGATGGATGATGAATGGAGCTGGTTATGTGCACTTATGGACATGTTTGTTATTGTTTTCTTCATATTTTATTATTATTACTACTAGTTAAAATAATACCTATAAATTTGATTGATCCAGCATGAGCCACTTTGAAGGTTTAAGTATGAAAAACAATTACTACCAAATATTTAGATTATTCTGGATGTCTTGTCACAATAGTTTTTAGAGTAAATTGAAATAGAATTAGTGACTTTTAAAAATACCTTTAATACAGATAAAGCGGGTATAGGTATGTATATACCAACATTGTGTACTACAATTAAACAAAAATTTCTTTGGAAGGGGAGTAGCAACCCCCAAAAGAAAAAACATTCAGAGGTGACGGGATATACAAGCCTACAGGTTTGAGAAAAGGATCAGGGTCTAGTGGGGGGCAGAGCAGACGGAAGCTTACCCTAATTGCCCAATACCTGCTTAGCCCAGGGTGACCCCCTGATGGTGGAGGCTCCCTGTCCCCAAACCTATTGCTATCCAGTCCCTACACAAACCCTAATCAGGGAAAAGATATTAAAAAGATATTTACGGAAGATACATGGAGAGTGGATGATGGTCCAAATTAAATGGACACCACCAGCCCTCTCTAGACTAATACAAGAACCCTGACGTGTTTCACCTGAGACTCGTCAGGCTCATCAGGAGGTGGGTATATTATTAGGATGAATCCGAGCATATATAATCAAGAAACATGATACAAGAAAAAGGATACTTAGCTATAAAAGCCAGATGTAAGAAGACGCAGGTTTTTGGGTTACCAAAAAGAGGGGAGACAGAGCCCATCAATGATACAATTTTCGAGAATGGCGGATTTCCCACAAAGAACCTGGTGAGGTAAGTATGAAAAACAAATCAAAATAAGAACTATTATAATATCCCGGGATGGACATACCACATGTACAAGGACCCAACAACTATGGTGGACAATTGTAATCTTAAGAGCAGCTTTTGGACTTTCTATTAAGGTGTCATTACGTGGACCAACACAGCAAGTAATAACGAGGACAGAACCATTTGTTCTTGATAATTGTCTGCTCGTTACAGGAAGAAAAAGCTGCATTTACGTTCAACAATCACCTCCTCTGTATGGGGATGAGTGATTGCTATAGAGATTGCTTATCCCCATACACATTCATTGTTTCTGGCCAGCAGATCACTGTTTAGAAAGCACAATCTGCTGCCCAGAAACAATAGTTTAGGTGTCTACATGAGTGATGGCTTCATCTGAGTAATGAACGTTTGCTTGTTCATGGTGTAAGCAGCAGCAATTTTAAACAGGGCAAATATCGTGAAAATAAGTTCCTAGGAACTAGGAATGCTCCCTACTGATCATTGCCCTGATTGTTGGCCAGTGTAAAGGAGCCTTAAGATTACATGTACAGTAGAGATGGACTTGCGGTTCGCCCGGCATTCTTTTTGCTGCGAACTTTGCTAGTTCACGATTTGCTGAACAACTGAACATATGGCGAGTTCGCGTGCGCCATATTTTTTTGCATTACGTCAAACTTTGACCCAGGGCCGGCTCCAGGTTCATGTGGGCCCTTGGGCGATAAAGCCTCAGTGGGCCCCCCTGTGCTAAGGCCCCTTGCAGACAAGCGTTCCTCCCGCAGCGAGTCCGCATCGCAGCACCCGGCCTGACCTCCCAGCACTGATGGGATTCACATAGCATTATATTGATTTATGATGCTATGTAACCCTTATAGTCCTGGAATGTATTAGATGACACTAACAGCATTATGCCAGTTATCCAATACATTCCAGAACTTTAAGGGTTAGATCAATCAATATAATGCTATGTGACCTCCGGCAGCGCTGGGAGGTTGGGCCGGGTGCTGCGATGTGGACTTGCTGCGGGAGGAACGCTAGTCTGCAAGGGGCATAAGGGCTCTTTCATACGAGCGGATGCCGTGCGGGTAATCCGCTGCGTGAAAGAGTGCCAAGCCCCGTCCAGGACAGTAGAGACACGGAGCAGTAACATGATTGATAATGCTCTTTGCCTCTCTGTGATAATTTTACTACAAAATCACAGTGACAACTGTATCTCACTGTCATTTTGTAGTAAAAATGTCAGAGAGAGGCAAAGAGCATTATCAATCATGTTACTGCTCCGTGTCTCTGCTGTCCTGGACGAGGCTTGGCACTCTTTCACGCAGCGGATTACCCGCACGGCATCCGCTCGTATGAAAGAGCCCTTAGGCCTCATGCACACGGCCGTTGTGCATCCGTTGCGGTCCCCAATGCACGGGCAACGTCCATGCAGTGGCCGGGACGAATCCGGACCCATTCAACTTGAATGGGTCCGTTAACCGTCCGCCCCCCGCAAAAAAATTGAATAAGTTCTATTTTATTGGGGTGCGGAGGCACGGCCAGAAATACCACGGAAGCACTCCATAGTGCTTCCATGGGGTTCCAATCCATGCGTTCGTTCTGCATCTCTGTGATTGCGGACCCATTCAAGTGAATGGGTCCGCATCTGTGATGCGGAGTGCACATGGGCCGGTGCCCGTGTATTGCGTTGCGGACCTGCTGTATGCGGGCCGCAATACAGCCATGGGCACACAACGGCCGTGTGAATGAGGCTTAAAACAAACTCCTATAAGAAAATGATAATCAATAATACACTTTATTGTCAAAAATTCATAAGGGGAAAATTTCCTCTTATGAAGTTTTGCCAATAAACTGTATAATTGATTTCATGTGTTCTGGTATTTTCTTATAGGAGTTTATATTGTGTTTTAGGCCGAATGCACACGTCCGCGTTCCACGGCTGTGAGCGGTCCGTGGTATCCCGGCCTGGCATCCTGCTGAGAGCAGGAGCGCACGGCGTCATTGGTTTCTGCTATGACGCCGTGCGCTTCATGCCGCCGCTGCACTACAGTAATACACTCGTATGATCTATATGAGTGTATTACTGTAGTGCAGCGGCGGCATGAAGCGCACTGCGTCATAGCAGAAACCAATGACGCCGTGCGCTCCTGCTCTCAGCAGGATGCCAGACCGGGATACCACGGACCGCTCACAGCCGTGGAATGCGGACGTGTGCATTCGGCCTAAAACACAATATAAACTCCTATAAGAAAATACCAGAACACATGAAATCAATTATACAGTTTATTGGCAAAAATTCATGAACTGGTCTTGGTATGTGACTGTTACTAGTTCACCTTAATTCTAAATGTAAAACGAGTCCAGCAGCAGCATTCAGCTCCTCCAGGTTTCCTCTGGGCTGGGCGCCAGGTTTCCTCTGGGCTCGGCTATCAGGCCTGCTGGGGGCGGGCTTACAGTGAGTCAGACTCAAATGAGGATCATCGCTGGATTCGTTGATCTGTGCGGCGTGCGGTGCCTGGACTCGGAATCAGAAGAGAAGAGGATCACGTGAGAGAGGGGGCGGGCGCTGCGCTGCGCAACATGAATAATTATGGCTCGGACGGCGAGCAGGCGCTGCGCTGCGCTGCGCAAATATTTCTGACAAACATTTTAAAGGGGCCGCCGCGGAGACGAGTGGGCCCCCTAACTTACAGTGGGCCCCGGCACTTGCCCGGGTTTGCCGGGTTCTGACGCCGGCCCTGCTTTGACCCATGACACATCCATCAGGTGGCACAGGACAGTCAATTGAGATGTTTCAGCACATGGACACACCCCTACCCTATTACAGAACCCGATCTGGAAGCCATTTTACATTCTGTGTTTTGCCAGTGTAGGGAGAGGTTGCTTTGTGGAGCTGTAACAGACTGTTAGGGACATCAAACGCTAGCTAATAGGGCCACAAAAGTCCTTTTAAGGACTGGTATAGGTGTGCTATCGATAGGTGTGACATACTGAGGAGTGTGATATACTTATAATATACTTTCTAACGTAGAAAGTATATTATAGTGCATTTGTATTGTGCAGCAGTTGTGTGTTTTTCTGCTGCGATAGCACAGCTAGATAGAGGGACAAACGCTACTGGAATAACTAATTGCAACTGGTGTGATATACCTGTTGCCCCCCAAAAAACTGATTGAGGGGTGTGATATATCTATAATATACTTTCTAACATAGAAAGTATATTATAGTGCATTTATATTGTGCAGCAGTTGTGTGCGGTTCTGCTGCGATACCGCAGTTATATAGAGGGACAAGCATTATTGGAACAACTGTTTGCAACAGGTGTGATATACCTGTTTCCATTTTTTTTAAAAAGATTGAGGAGTGGGATATGCCTGCTTTTACAAAATACAGATTAAGGGGTTTGATATACCTGCTAAAATTAAATACTGATTGAGGGGTGCGATATACCTGCTTCCACAAATTACCGATTAAGGGGTTCTATATACCTGCTTGCACAAAATACTAATTGAGGGGTGCGATATACCTGCTTCCACCAAATATTGATTCAGGGATTCTATATACCTGCTTGCATAAAACATTGATTAAGGGATGCGATATACCTGCTTCCAACAAATATTGATTCAGGCGTTCTATATATTTGTCTCCACAAAATACTGATTGAGGGGTGCGATATACATGCTTCTACAAAATACTGATTATGGGGTTCTATATAACTTCTTCCACAATATATAGATTGAGGGGTGCAATATATCTGCTTCCACAAAATACTGATTGAGGGGTGTGATATACGTGCTTTCACCAAATATTGATTAAAGGGTTCTATATACCTGCTTTGACAAAATACTGATTGAGGGGTGTGATATATCTGCTTCCACAAAATACTGATTAAGATGATTGATACACCTGCTTCCACCAAAAATTGATTGAGGCCTGCGAAACACCTGCTTCCACAAATTGCTGATTAAAGGGTTTTATATAGCTACTTCTGCAAAATACAGATAGAGGGGAGCGATATACCTGCCTCCACTAAATATTGATTAAGGATTTCTATATACCTGCTTCCAAAAGATACTGATTAAGGGGATTTATATACCTGCTTCCACAAAATACTGATTAAGGGGTTTGATATGCCTGCTTCCACAAAATACGGATCAAGGGGTGCGATATACCTGCTTCCACAAAATACAGATTGAAGGGTGCAATATACCAGCTTCCACCAAATATTGATTAAAGGGTTCTATATACCTGCTTCCACAAAATACTGATTGAGGGGTGTGATATATCTGCTTCTACAAAATAATGCTTAAGGGGATTGATATGCCTGCTTCCACAAAATACTGATTAAGAGGATTGATACACATGCTTCCAGCAAAAATTGATTGAGGCCTGCGAAACAACTGCTTCCACAAATTACTGATTAAAGAGTTTTATATAGCTGCTTCAACAAAAAAAAAAAAGATTGAGGGGTGCGATATACCTGCTTCCATAAAATATTGATAAAGTGGTTCTATATACCTGTTTCCACAAAATATTGATTGAGGGTTGCAATATACCTGCTTCCAAAAATATTGATCAAGGGATTTGATATACCTGCTTCCACAAAATACAGATTGAGGGGTGTGATATATCTGCTTCCAACAAATAATGATTAAGGGGTTCTTTATGCCTGCTTCCATAAAAAAAACTGAATAAGGGGATTGATATACCTGCTTCCGCAAATTACTGATTATGGAGTTTGATATACCTGATTCCACAAAAAAATTATTGAGGGGTGTGATATACCTGCTTCCACCAAATATTGATTATGGGATTCTACAGGTGAAACTCAAAAAAATTGAATATCCTGCAAAAGTTCATTTATTTAAGTAATTCAAATTGAAAGTAATTGCATTAATGCATCTTAAAATTTGAATTTTGTCAAGAGTTCAATATTCTAGGCTAAAAGCGTCACATTCTAGTCAGCTAATTAGTCCATTCTCCCTGAGCAAAAGGTATCTCAAAATTGTGAGCTGTAAGCCATAATCATCCAAATTATAACAAATAAAGGCTTAAAATATCTTGCTTTGCATATAATCTCATATGTTAGTTTCACATTTTAAGTTGCATTATTGAAATAAATTAACTATGCACGATATTCTAATTTTTAACCTATACATATCTGCTTCCACAAAATACTGATTGAGGGGTGTGGTATACCTGCTTCCACTAAATATTTATTAAGGAGTTCTATATACCTGCTTCCACAAAATACTGATTGAGGGGTGTGATATACCTGCTTTCACCAAATATTGATAAAGGGGTTCTATATATTGGCTTCCACAAAATACTGACTGAGGGGTGTGACATACCTGCTTCCATAAAATATTGATTAAGTGGTTTTAAATACCTGTTTCCACAAAATACTGATTGAGGGTTGTGATATACCTGCTTCCATAAAATATTGATTGAGGGGTGTGATATATCTGCTTCCACCAAATATTGATTAAGGAGTTCTATATACCTGCTTCCACAAAATACTGATTGAGGGGTGCGATATACCTGCTTTCACCAAATATTGATAAAGGGGTTCTATATATTGGCTTCCACAAAATACTGACTGAGGGGTGTGACATACCTGCTTCCATAAAATATTGATTAAGTGGTTTTAAATACCTGTTTCCACAAAATACTGATTGAGGGTTGTGATATACCTGCTTTATAAAATATTGATTAAGTGGTTTTACATACCTGTTTCCACAAAATAATGATTGAGGCCTGCGATACAACTGCTTCCACAAAATATAAATTGAGGGGTGCGATATATCTGCTTCCACCAAATATTGATTAAGGGGTTCTATATACCTGTTTCCACAAAATACTGATTGAGGGTTGCAATATACCTGCTTCCACCAAATATTGATTAACGGTTTGATATACCTGCTACAACAAAATACTGATTGAGGTGTGTGATATACTTGCTTCCACAAAATATTGACTCAGGGGTTCTTTATGTCTGCTTCCATAAAATACTGATTAAGGGGTGCAATATACCTGCTTCCACAAAATACTGATTAAGGGGTGCAATATACCTGCTTCCACAAAAAAATGATTGAGGGGTGCGATATACCGGATTCTCCAAAATACTGAATAAGGGTTTCTATATACCTGCTTCCACAAAATACTGATTAAGGGGATTGATATACCTGCTTCCACCAAATATTGATTGAGGCCTGCGATACACCTGCTTCCACAAAATACTGATTAAGCAGATTTATATAACTGCTTCCACCAAATATTGATTGAGGCCTGCGATATACCTGCTTCCGCAAAATACTGAATAAGGGGTTTGATATACCTGCTTCCACAAAAAACTAATTGAGGAGTGTGATATACCTGCTTCCACCAAGTATTGATTAAGGGGTTCTATATACCTGCTTCCACAAAATACTGATTAAGGAGATTGATATACCTGCTTTGACAAAATATTGATTGAGGCCTATGATACACATGCTTCCACAAAATACTAATTGAGGGGTGCGATATACCTGCTTCCACAAAATACTGATTAAGGGATTTGATATACCTGCTTCCTCAAAATACAGATTGAGGGGTGCTATATACCTGCTTCCACTAAATATTGATTAAGGGGTTCTACAGGTGAAACTCAAAAAAAAAAAATATTATATCCTGCAAAAGTTCATTTATTTCAATAATGCAAATTATTAATGCAGCTTAAAATTAGAATTTTGTCAAGAGTTCAATATTCTAGGCTCAAAGTGTCACATTCTAGGCAGCTAATTAGTCCATTCCCCCTGAGCAAAGGGTATCTCAAAATTGTGACTTTGGGGTTTCATAAGCTGTAAGCCATAATCATCCAAATTATAACAAATAAAGGCTTAAAATATCTCATTTGCATGTAATGAGTCTATCTTATATGTTAGTTTTGCATTTTAAGTTGCATTACTGAAATACATTAACTTTGCGTGATATTCTTATTTTTAGAGTTTCAGCACAGTGACATTTAAGATTGGTTGGTTTGCCCATACATTATTCAATCAGAAAAATAAAATTATCAATTTCACGGTGGAAATCAAATTGTTTTGCTGCCACCAATCTTTGTATTGAATCAGGGCGAAGAGACCCCGGCTAGCTAATCCTGAAGGGAAGAAACGGTTATTTGCAACCTAGGTAACCAATTAACAATTTATAAAAAATAAGACAATGCGGTAGTATGTCTCTTCTGAGGACAGAGTTCTTAGCATAAACCAGATAAGTGCAAAACTGGAACGATGCAATCGCTAGTTTTATTCTAAAAACTATACACAAAAAATATATACATTAATATACCAGACAGTCGAGCAGATTGGTTGGATAGAAATAGGTAAGAGGTGGAAAGGAATAGAATGTCTGTAAGTTAAGAATTACCGTGGTATAGTCCAGTAAAAGATAAAGTCTTTGTGAGGAATAATCCAAGATGGCTGGGTGCCCGTGTCCAGCGGGCGGTCGTGATGTTAGTCGATGTCAGATGGTAGGTGTAGGACGCAGAACCTGAGTGTGTCACTGTTTTTACCCACTCTGAAGCGGGGAGTGGTTATGACACGTACAGGTCCAGCCTTGTGTAATTGGAACAGGGGCAGTCCTTTGCCCCATAGGGAGTAAATCTGGCAGAATCTTTGTTTTGCCCGTTTCTTCATACCCGTAAGTCCAATCAAGAAAGAGAGTTGATACTTATAATCAGTACAATTTTACACATCATCTGATACCAAATATGACTGGACGACAATACAGCGTGCCTGAGAACCTTTATATCTCAGAGCGGGAATCTCTGATTTGCCCGCGGGTTTCCTGGAAGGTGGGTTATAATAGTCTGAACAATTCCTGAAGAAATTATTCATTTAGTATTTTCCTATCCTATGAAATATGAGGGAAATATGTGTAGTGTACACAAGGTAAAGGTGGGCACTACACAAGGGTTAACAGGTCTATTGCATTAATGTGATGTTAAATGTTCATTTTCCTGTATTATCTGGGTGTCAGGCCTGTTAGGGTGTAGTTCAGCCTCCCAGACGTTAGAGGGAGCTAGAGAGCCCTAAGTATATATAGGTAGGCCCAGATAGGGAAGAGTTTGTTCAGTCCAGGTGGCTAGAAGTGTAACCTAGTAAGCCTGAAGCTCCTGAGTCTAAGTTTAGCTCAGTAGAGTCACCCCAGAAGAAGAATTTGCCTCCTGGGAGAAACCTGCAGCCACCTCCAAACCCAGCAGTGCCAGGACAGCAAGCTCAGATAAGTAAGCTGATGGGCAGAGGTACTATAAAATAAGAGCAAGGGTCAATACGGGAGGAAGATTAAGTACCAAGGATTAAAGCCAGCATTTAGGCATCCTTGGGATCCAGCCAGCCAGAATAGCATTAACTGTTTACCCTCCAAGTATCTTGCAAGATTATTACCTGCCAGTATTGAGATAAGCCTGCTTGTGGAGCATTGTTATAAAGGGACTGCATCATTATCAATTGTATTTACAAGGTTTGGATTGTTCCCAAGTAAAGCAACGTTTGGTTCACCATACCATCTGTGTCCCTCAATTACTACTGCTATAAATCGGTGTGCCACCGTTACAGGCACTGATCCTTAAAGGGACCTTGCCCCAGGCACTCAAAATACCTGCAACATCCAGGGTACCTCATACACTATCCAGCCTGGTCCCTACATCAAGAGTGTGCCCCAGAGGAACTTTGTGCCAGCCTCTCCTTCACTGCCGCATGCCTGCTCAGGGTTCTCCTTCAAACAGTGAGTAACCCTCGATTGCCCATAACCATGACCTCACTTCACAATACCCTGCAGGTCTGGTCCTTTTCTTTTGAAGCTCTCTGGTGAGGCTTAAGGTATGAGGATACCTGCTGGGGTTGGAGCCGCTCCGACTACAGAAAGGGAGTTTTTATGAGGTTCTGTCAGAAGAATATCAGATTCATGGGTACTTAACCTGGCATAGGGGCAGGAAGAGTCTTTGGCAAGGAGGTGCTCATTGTACCTCTGATCTGTAAGCTGTGCTAGCAAGGTGAATTACTTTGGGTTGAAAAAAGATTTTAACTCTTTGTGTGCAGGCGAAGGCTCTGGTGAATTTAAAACAGGACTCACTCGTGATTTCTTCGTGTTGCTGAGATCACGAATCATCACACACCTGCTTCCACAAAATACTGATTGAGGGGTGCGATATACCTGCTTCCACAAAATATTGATTAAGGGGTTCTATATACCTGTTTCCACAAAATACTGATTGAAGGGTGTGATATACCTGCTTCCACAAAATACTGATTAAGGGGATTGATATACCTGCTTCCTGCAAATATTGATTGAGGCCAGTGATACCCCTGCTTCCACAAAATACTGATTAGGGGTTTTATATACCTGCTTCCATCAAATGCGCATTAAGGGGTTCTATATACCTGCTTCCACAAATACTGCTCTTCTATAGGGACTTTGTCACAGGGTCATTTTGAAAATGACAGGCAGAGGAAAAGGCAGGACATTCCACAGGGGTGGTAGTGGTCGGGAAGCTGCACCAGGCCGGAGCCTAAGTGGGAAGTTGGAGAAGGTGCGCGCGATTACATCAAAGGACACACCAGAGTTGGTTGAGTGGCTCACTCAGTCTTCCACTTCTGCACCCTCCTTATCTTCTGTATCTGCAGCCTCCTCACTCAATGCGGTGTGCACCCCTAAAGACACCACCATCACCACCATAGCCCCTCCACTCGAGTCAGAGGAATTATTTTCCCATTTATTCCCAAACCTTACAGATGCGCAGCTATTCTTGGCATTGGGTGAGGAAGAGGAGGTAGCAACGGCCTCCACCCAGCGATCTGATGACAGTACCCAAATCAGCCCAAGGAGAGGTGAAGGTAACAATGATGACATGGTGATGGACATCACTTGGGTACCCACAAGAGAGGAAGTGGAGGGGAGTTCAGAGGGAGAGACTGAGTAGCAGATAGGGAGGAGAAGCAGGCAGAACTCGCAGTTCACAGGAGGAAAAAGCAGACTTCAAATGTATCTGGAGCGAGCCATCCACCATGCGTGGTCAGATCTTGCGTTCCCAGGACGCCGGAACATGGCTCCACAGTGTGGGCTTTTTTTAACGTGTCAGCTGCTGACAATAGTGTTTCCATCTGCAGCCTGTGCTGTCAACGCATAAGTCGCGGTAAGCCCAACACTCACCCAGGGACGACCGCCTTAAGAAGGCACCTGGCCTCCCATCACCGAGCCCAGTGAGAGCAACGCCGTCAGAACCCACAAAGCCACACTCCCGGCGCTCTACGTCCTGCCTATTTTCCTTCTCCTATCTCCTCCCTTTTGTCCTCCACTCCACCTTCCACCGTGCCGTTGTCACGTTCATATTGCAGAAGGCAGGCTTCCATGGCCAAAATGTTCGAGCATAAAAAAGGTGATGACGACGGTTAACCTTTTTGCCCAATGGCTGACCGCTGGCTTGTCGGAACTGCTAGCTCGCAAACTACTAGCACATAAACTGGTGGACTAGGAGGTCTTTAGAAAATTTGTGGCCATTGACACACTGCAGAGGTCTTTAGAAAATCTGTGGCCATTTCACACACTGCAATGGAAAGTCCCCGGAAGGAAATATTTCTCCCAGAAGGGCATCCCAGACCTATATGGCCATGTTCAGCAGCAAGTGAATATATCTCTGGCACACAGTGTTGGTGTCAAGATACATCCGAGCACAGACACATGGTCTAGCAAACACGGGCAGGGAAGGTACATAACTTTTACTGGCCACTGGGTGAACCTTCTGACGGCCGTCAAGCATGTAACTCATGGCACCCGTGTGGATTTGGGGTTACCGCCACGGATTGCATGCAGGCCTGCCTCTTCTTCTTCTCCTACTAAATCCTCCGTCTCCTCCTCGGCTGACTCCTGCTTTTCCATGGTTACCCCCAAGCTCCCCAGAACCTATGTAACGTGCCAGGTGAGACGTTGCCATGCTGTGCTGCGCCTGGAAGCCAAGAGCCACCCTGGTCCTGCACTGCTTTTAGCCCTGCGGTCACAGGCCCATCAGCGGCTAACCCCATTCCATTTGACAGTTGGTAAAGTGGTGTGCGACAACGGTGCCAATCTACTGAGCACACTGAAATAGGGCAAAATGACACACATGAAAAATTAGTAGTTCAGCGACTCATTGCCAAATACCCCGGGATCCAGGACCTCTTGCGGCAGGCCAGGAAAATATTTGGCTATTTTAGAAGATCTTACACAGCCATGGCACTCCTTGCTGATGTTCAGTGGCGACACCACCTGCCTGTCAGATGTCTGATTTTTGACAGCCAGACACGCTGGAACTCCACTTTGTATATGCTTGATAGGCTGCTCCAGCAGCAACGTGCCATTAACGACTACCTGTACAAACTCTACAGCAGGACAGGATCTGGGCAGTTTAGTTTCTTTTCACCATGACAGTGGCTGCTCATGCGCGACGCATGCAGACTTCTGCGGCCATTTGATGAGATCACCAATCTGGTCAGTTGCAGCCAGGACGCCATCGGTAACATCGTACCTTACTCCTTCTTTCTGGAGCGTGCATTGCATTGTGTCATTGATCAAGCCATCGAGGTGCAGGAAGATGCGTAAGTTGCAATGCTGAATGAATTCCCATGGGGGGCTACTCAGTCTGAAAAAAGTCAGCAGGAGTGTGAAGAGGAGTCAGAGGAGGAGGAGAAAAAAGAGCAGGCTTTGAGGGGGACTTTAAACTTTTCAGGGAGCCCTGGTGTTGTCCGTGTCTGGGGGGAGGAGACCGAGGACGACATTCTCCTGGGTGATGAGTAGGAGCCAGGGCAAATGGGGCCTTCATGCTTCATCCTTCAAAGCATAAAGGGCAAGGACCAGTACTGGGTGGCAATGTACTTAGACCCTTGGTACAAACACAAAATTGCAGACATGTTACCAGCATCACAGAAAGCTGGCAGAAATCAGTATTTCTAGGCCTTGCTGCGAGAGATGTGTATTCTGCTGTTGCGGGCACTAGCAGAGGAAATTCTAAAAATGAATGAGGCATAGATCTCGGAGGAATTCAACACCTGTGACGACCACGTGTAATTGAATTTCCTTATGCCAGCCCAGTCAGGTGAATGCATAATTTTTGGGGCCTGTACTGGCCTACAGTAAAAATTTTAGCCAGCGACCGCCTAATGTACCTCCAGCCACATAATCACTTGTTCTTTTCTGTCTGGTGAATGCCTAATATTTGGGGCATGTACTGGCCTACAGTAAAATTGTTATCCACTCACCGTCTAATATACCTCCAGCCACATAATCACTTGTTCTTTTTTGTCAGGTGAATGCCTAATTTTTGGGGCCTAAAATAGAATTTTCCTAAGCTCTAGAAGGGCACATTTTTGAGAATTTCCCTTTAAGACGCATAAAAATGGCCCCTGATTAAAATACATATTTTTTGTAGAATTTTTTTGCCATTTATTCCCCTCTGGTATGTCACTGTCCATGTAGTGGAACTATTTGTGCACTTCTAGTAAGAATTTATAAGATATAGTAAAGTAAGGGATCATAAGGGAAAAGGTGCACTGTGCAAATAGACACACCTAGTCTGAAAATTTTGGAATAAGATAAAATTTTGACAGGCACTCACTCACTTGGATTTATGTGGTACAAAAATGTATTCCTAAAATATAATGCAAACAGTAAAAGTAAAAACTAATAAAATACAGTGATATAAATTAATAAATTTAAGGGAGACTTCTTTATAAGTAAATCTATGAATTTAAACAAATGAGAGTCCACCTATAATCAAATCAGGATCAAACTTATCAGTATATAGGGAAATGTTCACATTAGATTCAGGAGAGTGTTCACATTGAAATTAAAAACACATAATTGTTCCTCTCAAAATCAATCAAGGTGTGCAACAAATACATTGGAATATACGGTAATGTTCACTTTGCCATATAATAGGCAATCCCGATAGTTGTACAGTCTCTCAAACGAGGTAATATATCTCAATTCAAGATTCCTCAGTAAATAGGTAAGTATTCACATTAGACTTGGAGTAATGTTTGCGTCAAGATTAAATATGGTTATAAAGTAAAGCATGCATGCATGATCCACTTAGGTGTATAGCTGGATATTCACATCACCTAGAGTACAGCTTGATCAGCCCTCTTTTCTTATAGCAATATCATCATTTCATTATCGATGGATAATTACAGAATGTTACTTACAATTCTGAAGTTTCAATGTGAGGAGCGGAGTATTGTGCCTCGGTGTGGCGTCCCACATGGTCTCCGGCACTGATGTAACTTACCTCCACTACTAGGCAGCATCCATAGAGTGATCAGCTATCTTACAGGAAGAAATATATAAGTCCTTAACCCTTTCATGACCAAAGGTCATTGATGCCCCAGTGTCCAGGTCAAAATTTACAAATCTGACATGTGTCACTTTATGTGGTAATAGCTTTGGAACACTTTTACTTATCCAAGCCATTCTGAGATTGTTTTCTCGTGACACATTGTACTTCATGACAGTCATAAATTTGAGTCAATATACAGTACAGACCAAAAGTTTGGACACACCTTCTCATTCAAAGAGTTTTCTTTATTTTCATGACTATGAAAATTGTAGATTCACACTGAAGGCATCAAAACTATGAATTAACACATGTGGAATTATATACATAACAAAAAAGTGTGAAACAACTGAAAATATGTCATATTCTAGGTTCTTCAAAGTAGCCACCTTGTGCTTTGATTACTGCTTTGCACACTCTTGGCATTCTCTTGATGAGCTTCAAGAGGTAGTCACCTGAAATGGTCTTCCAACAGTCTTGAAGGAATTCCCAGAGATGCTTAGCACTTGTTGGCCCTTTTGCCTTCACTCTGCGGTCTAGCTCACCCCAAACCATCTTGATTGGGTTCAGGTCCAATGACTGTGGAGTCCAGGTCATCTGGCGCAGCACCCCATCACTCTCCTTCATGGTCAAATAGCCCTTACACAGCCTGGAGGTGTGTTTGGGGTCATTGTCCTGTTGAAAAATAAATGATGGTTCAACTAAACGCAAACCGGATGGAATAGCATGCCGCTGCAAGATGCTGTGGTAGCCATGCTGGTTCAGTATGCCTTTAATTTTGAATAAATCCCCAACAGTGTCACCAGCAAAGCACCCCCACACAATCTCCTCCATGCTTCACGTGGGAACCAGGCATGTAGAGTCCATCCATTCACCTTTTCTGCGTCACACAAAGACAGGGTGGTTGGAAGCAAAGATCTCAAATTTGGACTCATCAGACCAAAGCACAGATTTCCACTGGTCTAATGTCCATTCCTTGCAATCTTTACCCCAAACAAGTCTCTTCTGCTTGTGGCCTGTCCTTAGCAGTGGTTTCCTAGTAGATATTCTACCATGAAGGCTTGATTCACACAGTCTCCTCTTAACAGTTGTTCTAGAGAGGTGTCTGCTGCTAGAACTCTGTGTGGCATTGACCTGGTCTCTAATCTGAGCTGCTGTTAACCTGCGATTTCTGAGGCTAATGACTCAGATGAACTTATCCTCCGCAGCAGAGGTGACTCTTGGTCTTCCTTTCCTGGGGCGGTCCGCATGTGAGCCAGTTTCTTTGTAGCGCTTGATGGTTTTTGTGACTGCACTTGGGGACACTTTCAAAGTTTTCCCTATTTTTCGGACTGACTGACCTTCATTTCTTAAAGTAATGATGGCCACTCGTTTTCTTTACTTAGCTGCTTTTTTCTTGCCATAATACAAATTCTGACAGTCTATTCAGTAGGACTATCAGCTGTGTATCCACCTGACTTCTCCACAACGCAACTGATGGTCCCAACCCCTTTTATAAGGCAAGAAATCCCACTTATTAAACCTGACAGGGCACACCTGTGAAGTGAAAACCATTTCAGGTGACTACCTCTTGAAGCTCATCAAGAGAATGCCAAGAGTGTGCAAAGCAGTAATCAAAGCAAATGGTGGCTACTTTGAAGAACCTAGAATATGACATATTTTCAGTTGTTTCACACTTTTTTGTTATGTATATAATTCCACATGTGTTAATTCATAGTATTGATGCCTTCAGTGTGAATCTACAATTTTCATAGTCATGAAAATAAAGAAAACTCTTTGAATGAGAAGGTGTGTCCAAACTTTTGGTCTGTACTGTATATCACCTTTATTTATGAAAAAATCCCAAATTTACCCCAAAATTTAAAAAAATTGCAAATTTGCAAAAAAAATTCTAAAACAGAAAGTGATACCTCTGAAAATATTTATTACTTAACATTTCCCATATGTACACTTTATGTTGGCATCATTTTGGAAATGTTATTTTATTTTTATAGGACATTACAAGGCTTAGAAGTTTAGAAGCAATTCTTAAAATTTTTAAGAAAATTTCCAAAACCCACTTTTTAAGGACCAGTTCAGGTCGGAAGTCACTTTGTGGGGCTTACATAGTAGATATCCCCATAAATGACCCCATTGTAGAAACTACACCCCTCAAGTTACTCAAAATTGATTTTACAAACTTTGTTAACCCTTTAGGTGTTTCACAAGAATTAACCACTTCAACCCCGCTAGCTAAAACCCCCTTCATGACCAGGCCACTTTTTACACTTCTGCACTACACTACTTTCACCGTTTATCGCTCGGTCATGCAACTTACCACCCAAATGAATTTTACCTCCTTTTCTTCTCACTAATAGAGCTTTCATTTGGTGGTATTTTATTGCTGCTGACATTTTTACTTTTTTTGTTATTAATCGAAATTTAACGATTTTTTTGCCAAAAAATGACATTTTTCACTTTCAGCTGTAAAATTTTGCAAAAAAAACGACATCCATATATACATTTTAAGCAACATTTATTGTTCTACATGTCTTTGATAAAAAAAAATGTTTGGGCAAAAAAAAAAAAAATGGTTTGGGTAAAAGTTATAGCGTTTACAAACTATGGTACAAAAATGTGAATTTCCGCTTTTTGAAGCAGCTCTGACTTTCTGAGCACCTGTCATGTTTCCTGAGGTTCTACAATGCCCAGACAGTAGAAAAACCCCACAAATGACCCAATTTCGGAAAGTAGACACCCTAAGGTATTCGCTGATGGGCATAGTGAGTTCATAGAACTTTTTATTTTTTGTCACAAGTTAGCGGAAAATGATGAATTTTATTTTAATATTTTTTTTCCTTACAAAGTCTCATATTCCACTAACTTGCGACAAAAAATAAAAGATTCTAGGAACTCGCCGTGCCCCTCACGGAATACCTTGGGGTTTCTTCTTTCCAAAATGGGGTCACTTGTGGGGTAGTTATACTGCCCTGGCAATTTAGGGGCCCAAATGTGTGAGAAGAACTTTGCAATCAAAATGTGTAAAAAATGGCCTGCGAAATCCGAAAGGTGCACTTTGGAATATGTGCCCCTTTGCCCACCTTGGCTGCAAAAAAGTGTCACATCTGGTATCGCTGTACTCAGGAGAAGTTGGGGAATGTGTTTTGGGGTGTCATTATACATATACCCATGCTGGGTGAGAGAAATTCTTGGCAAAAGACAACTTTTCCAATTTTTTTATACAAAGTTGGCATTTGACTAAGATATTTTTCTCACCCAGCATGGGTATATGTAAAATGACACCCCAAAACACATTCCCCAACTTCTCCTGAGTACAGCGATACCAGATGTGTGACAATTTTTTGCAGCCAAGGTGGGCAAAGGGGCACATATTCCAAAGTGCACCTTTCGGATTTCGCAGGCCATTTTTTACACATTTTGATTGCAAAGTTCTTCTCACACATTTGGGCCCCTAAATTGCCAGGGCAGTATAACTACCCCATGGGGTCACTTGTGGCGTAGTTATACTGCCCTGGCAATTTAGGGGCCCAAATGTGTGAGAAGTACCTTGCAATCAAAATGTGTAAAAAATGGCCTGCGAAATCCGAAAGGTGCACTTTGGAATGTGTGCCCCTTTGCCCACCTTGGCTGCAAAAAAGTGTCACACATCTGGTATCGCTGTATTCAGGAGAAGTTGGGGAATGTGTTTTGGGGTGTCATTTTACATATACCCATGCTGGGTGAGAGAAATATCTTGGCAAAAGACAACTTTTCCCATTTATTTATACAAAGTTGGCATTTGACCAAGATATTTTTCTCACCCAGCATGGGTATATGTAAAATGACACCCCAAAACACATTCCCCAACTTCTCCTGAGTACGGCGATACCAGATGTGTGATACTTTTTTGCAGCCTAGATGCGCAAAGGTGCCCAAATTCCTTTTAGAAGGGCATTTTTAGACATTTGGATCCCAGACTTCTTCTCACACTTTCGGGCCCCTAAAAAGCCAGGGCAGTAGAAATACCCCACATGTGACCCCACTTTGGAAAGAAGACACCCCAAGGTATTCAATGAGGGGCCTGGCGAGTTCATAGAATTTTTTTTTTTTGCATAAGTTAGCGGAAATTGATTTTTTTTTTGTTTTTTTCTCACAAAGTCTCACTTTCCGCTAACTTGGGACAAAAATTTCAATCTTTCATGGACTCAATATGCCCCTCACGGAATACCTTGGGGTGTCTTCTTTCCGAAATGGGGTCACATGTGGGGTATTTATACTGCCCTGGCTTTTTAGGGGCCCTAAAGTGTGAGAAGAAGTCTGGAATATAAATGTCTAAAAATGCATTTGGATTCCGTGAGGGGTATGGTGAGTTCATGTGAGATTTTATTTTTTGACACAAGTTAGTGGAATATGAGACTTTGTAAGAAAAAACGAACAAAAAAATATATATATTTCCGCTAACTTGGGCCAAAAAAATGTCTGAATGGAGACTTACAGGGGGGGTGATCAATGACAGGGGGGTGATCAATGACAGGGGGTGATCAGGGAGTGTATATGGGTGATCACCCCCCTGTCATTGATCACCCCCCTGGTATGATTTTTACGGATCCATGGATACATGGATCGGATCCGCAAAACACATGCGGACGTCTGAATGGAGCCTTACAGGGGGGTGATCAATGACAGGGGGTGATCAGGGGGTGTATATGGGTGATCACCCCCCTGTAAGGCTCCATTCAGACGTCCGTATGATTTTTACGGATCCATGGATACATGGATCCGATACACAAAACACATGCGGCTGTCTGAATGGAGCCTTACAGGGGGGTGATCAATGACAGGGGGTGATCAGGGAGTGTATATGTGTGATCACCCCCCTGTCATTGATCACCCCCCTGTAAGGCTCCATTCAGACGTCCGTATGATTTTTACGGATCCATGGATACATGGATCGGATCCGCAAAACACATGCGGACGTCTGAATGGAGCCTTACAGGGGGGTGATCAATGACAGGGGGGTGATCAATGACAGGGGGTGATCAGGGAGTGTATATGGGTGATCACCCCTCTGTCATTGATCACCCCCCTGTAAGGCTCCATTCAGACGTCCGCATGTGTTTTGCGGATCCGATCCATGTATCCGTGGATCCGTAAAAATCATACGGACGTCTGAACGGAGCCTGACAGGGGGGTGATCAATGACAGGGGGTGATCAATGACAGGAGGGTGATCAGGGAGTTTATATGGGGTGATCATGGGTGATCAGGGGTTCATAAGGGGTTAATAAGTGACGGGGGGGTGTAGTGTAGTGTGGTGTTTGGTGCGACTTTACTGAGCTGCCTGTGTCCTCTGGTGGTCAATCCTAACAAAAGGGACCACCAGAGGACCAGGTAGCAGGTATATTAGACGCTGTTATCAAAACAGCGTCTAATATACCTGTTAGGGGTTAAAAAAAATCACATCTCCAGCCTGCCAGCGAGTGATCGCCGCTGGCAGGCTGGAGATCCACTCGCTTACCTTCTTTTCCTGTGAGCGCGCGCGCCTGTGTGCGCGCGTTCACAGGAAATCTCGGCCCTCGCGAGATGAGGTGTATATGCGTCACTCTGCGCAGGGCTGCCGCCTCCGGACCGTACATCTGCGTTAGGCGGTCCGGAGGCGGTTAAAGGAAAATGGAGATGAAATTTCTAAATTTCACTTTTTTGGTAGATTTTCCATTTTATTAAATTTTTTTCTTTAACACATTGAGGGTTAACAGCCAAACAAAACTCAATATTTATTACCCTGATTCTGCGGTTTACAGAAACACCCCACATGTGGTCGTAAACTGATGTAAGGGCCCACAGCAGGACACAGAAGGAAAATAACTCCACATGGTTTTTGGAAGGCAGATTTTGCTGGACTGGTTTTTAGACACCATGTCTCATTTAAAGCCCCCTGATGCACCCCTACAGTAGAAACTCCCAAAAAGTGACCCTATTTTGGGGTACATATGATTTTTAATTGCTCTATATTAAGTTTTTTTGTGAGGCAAGGTAACAAAAAAACTGCTGTTTTGGCACTGTTTTGTCATCTTAAATTTTTTACAAGACAAATCCAACATGGTGAATCACGTATTATTTTAATAGAGCAGGTTGTTACGGACGCAGTGATATCAAATATGTCAACTTTTTTTGTTTGTTTGTTTCAGTTTTACATAATAAGGCATCTTTGAAAGAGAAATTATGTTTTTGTGTGTCTATTTTCTGAACGCCATATGTTTTTTTATTTTTCTACCGATCGTCTTGTGCAGGGGCTCGATTTTTTGAAGAAATAGTTGAGGTTTTTATTGCTACCATTTTTGGGTACATATGATTTTTTGATCATTCATTATTACACTTTATGGGGCAAGGCGACCAAAAAATTGGCTGTTTTGGAACAGTTTTTTTTTTTTTTTTACAGCGTTCATCTGAGGGGTTAGGTCATGTGACAGTTTTATTTGTTACAGAAGTGGAAATACCCAATATGTATATTTTTTCTTATTTATTTAAGTTTTACAAAATAATAGCATTTCTGAAACCAAAAAAATTATGTTTTAGGGTCTCCATAGTCTGAGAGCCATAGCTTTTTTATTTTTTGGGTGATTGTCTTAAATATGGGCTCATTTTTTGCGGGATGAGGTAACAGTTTGATTGGTACTATTTTGGGGTGTATATGCCTTTTTGATCGCTTGGTGTTGCACTTTTTGTGATGTAAGGTGACAAAAAACTGTTTTTATGTTTTATTTTTTATGGTGTTTATTGGACGGGGTTGATCATGTGATATATTTATAGAGATGGTCGTTACGGACGTGGTGATACCTAATATGTGTGGTTTTTGCTTTGTTTTTTAATTTTTTTCATAGGAAAAGGCAATTTATTTTTTGAATTTACATTTTTATTTATTTATTTATTTATTTATTGTTACTTTTATTTTGTTCACATTTTTTTTTATCAGTTCCCTCTTGGATCTTGAAGATCCAGTGGGGCTGATGGTTGTACTATACTTTGCAATGCTCTTGCATTCCAAAGTAAAATACTACCAGATGTCCTGTAGGTGGTAGCACCAGACGCCTTTGCAAAGCGTCCGGTTGCCATGGCAAACATTGGGCGCTGCAATCGCAGCGCAGCAGGCTCTGTGGTTGAGAGAGGGAGCCCCCTCCCTCTATTAACCCCATGGATGCCGCTGCCACGGCATCTATGGGGTTACAGCAGAGTGTCAGCATAGAGCTGACACTCGCTGCTAATGGTGGCAGCTCAGGAATGGAGCCGGCGCCAACACACACAGGAGGGGGACCCCATCGGGGGCAGGGGACATAGCTGGAAAGGGGGGGGGGGGATACGGCCAGCATTCAGCATTCAGAAATTAGTGATCAGGGCAGGATGAATGTATTGGGCGGGGAGGGGGCAGACCGCATCAGGGGCAGGATACATGGATGGGGGGGCGGGGACCGATGGCAGAGGCAGGGCTCACGGTGGTGGTGGGGGGTTGGAGGCACACAGGAAGGGGGCACAGATCGGGGGCTTCAGGACACTACCTGATTTCAAGCTCTGATCTGCAGAGCGCAGATCAGAGCCTGAAACTGGCATTTTAACACTGCCACGATCCGATTGGTTAGTCTGCACAGACTAACCAATCGGATCGATTGCCGGCAAGGGACCACTCTGATTGGTCACTTGCCGGCATTACTAGACTGTATGCTGTCCGTGACAGCAGCAGAACAGGGGCAGAAGGTTTAATCCAAGCACTTTGCAGCGCTTGGATTAAAGAACTGCAATGATGTCTATACACGTGGTAGCTGCACGGGGTATGTGCAGCTATCACGTATATAGACGGATTGCAGTCGTGATGGGGTTAAATAGCGCTCCAATATATTGGTTACTTCAATCCAATCAATGCATATATCATGATCTGGAGGTCCCCAGCTCTACCAAATGTGTTTCGGAACCTTGATTTGTTCCTTCTTCAGTGGTAAGGGCCTCTATTTAGTTTGTTCTCTTAAATAGTATACTTGGGATTTACCCAAAATCCAAACTGGATCTGAGATTGGAATTGGGATTGTATGGTTCTCATATACATGGTGTTTAATGGGTGTTTCGCATGCAGTTTTCTATTAGTTTAAATAAGATACTTATACCTGTTACATATTTAATATTGATTAAAAAATATCCCACATACAAAGTTAACAAAAAAAAATAAAAAATAAAAAAATTTAATAAACCTAAAAAATAACAATTATATAAAAAATATAAAATATGTGCACATGCGGTTTTAGTGCGTCTTTTATGCGTTTTTATTGAGCTATTAAATTCAGAATGTGTATTCTATACACAAACATATTACATCTTTGTGTATATAGAGTTTCTGTTATTTTATCTATCTATTCCGTTCTTTCACTTTTTTATTTTTATTTTCATTCCTATTTTTCATTCAGGTGATATGTTGGAGATCCGTGTATATGGGTAGAGGCCTTCCACCAAGGGGGGACCAGAGTGTCTACTTATATAAATCTCTCGGTCTCCCTTTGGTAAAAGGAGCCCACCCATTGTTTACAGGAAGCCAAAGATTTTGAATTCTGCGTTCAAGCCACCAGATAAAAGCGTATTAAATTTGAATATTCTTCTAGATTCCAATCTTGACATCCTACTGATATGATCACCTCCCCTCCATTGTCTCTCTACCTTCTCTAGTGCTGCATAACATCTTTAGAGATTTAGAAACCCTCCTTATTAGACAGTTAAAGCAATGGTGGGAAATTAGATCAATGAAACAACACATTGATTGTGGAAGGATACCAAATGGGCTTCTTTTAACTAAAACTCCAGCACAGGATTTATGGGACCCAGCTTTTAATAAAGAGTGGGATAATACATTATTTGAACAGCCTGTAGCGCTGATACATCTAGTCATAAAGAGAAGATCACAAATATTAGAACAAACAATAAAAATTAAGGAAATGAAAGAAACCATTGTTAAACTCCCAAAAAATGAAGAATATGATATGTGACAGCAGAGAGTATGCGAAAGTCTGGTGTCACAGTAAGTGGGGAAAGGAAGCACACAAAATAAACAAACTACGACAGTAACACAGACTAGGCCCCAAAGCTGAGGAGGAGGAAGGTAAGCTCCTTGTAATCCCTGAGCCTCTCCCTGACTGCTAACAGTATAAGCAAATCCTAATGGTGGATGAACTTATACACCGGAACCTAAGTCCTATTGAAACTGTCACAAACCCTAAATTAGGGATCAGGGATGACACTGCCGGGACCTTCCACCGTAAAGGGACCAGCGTCTCCCTGAGACCTAGACACAATATACAGACAAAGTAGAAACAGGAGGACTTAGCTTGAGATGAGTAAGAAGCAGGAGAACCTCTAACAACCAGCTTAGAATTCCAGAATGAATGTTATAAGACATGTTCAATGTTTATTTTAGGTGTGCATTCCTTTAGCTACCTTAGTGATAGCTTTATTCATTCAGGTTTGAATTTGCCTTAGCAAGGTGTTTTTCCAGTAATTGGTAATGTGGGTTATGATGACCCGGGTTAGGATACATCTCGGTCCCCACATGGTGTGCCATGGCTCGCAACGATGGCACCTTTTCGTTGGTGATTACCCACTACGCCTATCTTTTCATATACCCAGTTCATTTACCATTTTTGTTATCGGTTTCTTAAACCCCCTTTTAGTTGTACTCAGCTTAATGTCAGGTTACGTGCTCACTCCATACAATAGCTATACTCACAACTCCTCTAACCAGCATAGAACCAGTTTGCTGGCTTCACCGTGGGTTACACCCCTCTACATGTCTACTCAGACTTCTATACAGCAATCCTCACCTTACTTCCCATGACAGATCTACACATAACTACATTTAATGTCAGAGGCTGTAATACTCCTCAGAAAAGATCACAAGTTCTTACTCTCCTGAAGAAAAATGGGAGTGAGATTTGCTTTCTCCAGGAGACTCATTTCAAATCGAATAAAATCCCACAATTGCCTAAGATGAGATATTCGCAATGGTTTCACAGCACACATGGATCGGCTTCTAGGGGCGTTACTATAGCAATTAGAAAAATGTACCGTTTGCATTGACAATCGTTCAGCAGGACCCTGAAGGTAGATTCCTTTTCGTGAAAGGAAAAATTGGTCACTTGGTAATATCTCTTGCGTGTTTATATGCTCCTAACACCAGACATCACAGCTGGCTCAAGAAAACCCTTTCCAAATTTAGTGATTTTGCGGAAGGGATTAAAATAATTGGAGGCGATTTGAACATTTCTCTAAATCCCCAACTAGATTCATCACTAGGTAGCTCCACTAAATCCCAGAAAACACTGGGTGGAATACATAAGCTGTTAAAGGATATGCATCTAACAGACACTTGGAGGACGCTTAATGCCACAACAAAAGATTATTCCTATTATTCAGCTGTCCACCAGTCTTATCAAAGGCTGGACTACATTTTTCTCTCTAACCCCCACTTAGCTATGTTGAAAAAGTCATCCATAGGTCCTATCACAATCTCCGATCATGCCCCAGTCACATCCTCAATAAATTTCTCCAATCTCCCAGCAAGGGAATGGGTATGGAGACTAAACGAAACGCTACTAGATTCTGATGAACATATTGGAGATATTGCCCTTAAACTATCATACTACTTCCAAGAAAATAATCCACAAGACACGCCCCTACCCATTATTTGGGAAGCCCACAAAGCTTTCATCCGCGGAGAGTTCATTGCACTAGGTTCCAAAGTTAAAAAGGAGAGGCAGAAAAAGCTTGATTCTCTTATCCACCAAATCTCTGCGATTGAATCTATTCAGAAACAATCCAGGAGATCTGCTGCATCTGAGGAACTTGCCTCATTGAGGAGACAACTGAAAGAACTACTCAATATCAAGTGTGCAAAGGCCTATCAATATACAAAGTTTAAACAGTACATTCATGGTGACAAAGGGAATAAATATATGACACATCTGATTAAACAGAGAAAAGATGCCCAATTTGTCACCTCAATCAAAACCAAGGAGGGAAAGACAGTCTCGTCCACTGAAGCTATAGCAAAAGAATTTTGCTCCTTTTATGGTGCCTTATATAATCTAGATAATGGGAATGATAAATCCCCAAATACGTCATCTGATTCGGTGAGAGAGAATCAGATAGATAAATTTCTAGAGACTAAGCTACCTAAAATTAGCCAAGAAGATTGCTCCTTATTGTTACACCCGATAACAGAGATAGAAGTACAAAAAATTATAAAAAGCATGCCCCTAGGTAAAGCCCCAGGTCCAGATGGACTACCAATAGGTTATTATAAAAAGCTTTTACACATTTTATCCCCGCAAATAGTCAAATGGTGCCATGCCTTATCTACAGGCGAACCCCTCCAGAAACAATCGCTAGAAGCCATAATTACCATAATCCCGAAGGAAGGCAAGGACAATCGCGATTGCGGTAATTATAGACCCATATCCTTGCTCAACATAGATGTAAAAATCTGGGCAAAAATTCTAGCTTCTAGGCTTAGTTCCATAATTCCTTGAATTATTAATAAAGAGCAAGCAGGATTTGTGAAAGGGAGAGAAGGAAATTCTCAGTCCTGTCGACTTATCAATGCCATATATTGGGCCAAGAAAAACGCTAAACCCATGGTATTACTATGCACAGACGCAGAAAAAGCGTTCGACCGAGTAAGTTGGCTATATACTCAGCGAACTTTAAACAGATTTGGGATCCCCGAACTGTTCATAAAAGCTATAATGTCACTTTATCATAACCCTAGTGCCAAAGTTAGGGTTAATGGTACCCTATCCAAGCCTTTTCCCATTACCAACGGCACAAGACAGGGCTGCCCCTTGTCACCTTCCCTGTTTATAATGGTGATGGAAACAGTTCTTCAGGCATTTAGGGACAACCCAAACATACGTGGCCTAATGCTGAATAAAACTGAACATAAATGTGCAGCCTTCGCGGACGATATAATGCTGCTAATATCGAATCCTAAACAAGCACTCCCCCATATATTAGACCTCTTCTCCACTTTTGGCACCGTCTCTAATTTCAGAATAAATTACTCGAAATCGGTAGCAATGGGTGTAGCTGTGCCTTCCCAGACGGTCCATTATCGCAAAACTTCTTCTCCCTTTAATTGGAACGAAAACTCCCTCACTTACTTAGGAATTGAACTCACAAAAGACCCCTTGAACCTATTCAGACTAAACTATCTGCCCCTACTGAAAAAGATACAAACCCAACTCCAAACATTAACATTGCCTTGGGTTTCTTGGATCGGACGAAAGAATCTACTGCAGACGTATATTGTTCCAAAACTAACTTACCTCCTACAAATGGTTCCCATACATGTCCCTAACTCGTACTTTAAGAAAGTCAGACAAATATTTGCCTAATTTCTTTGGAAGGACAAAAAATCCAGGGTAGCACATGATAAACTAATCAGAACTCGTTTAAATGGAGGAATGGGATTGCCAGATATACATTACTATTATAAAGCGATCCAGTTGAAACGCTGGTTACAAGTTTGTATACCCAAATACCAAACAATTGGAGCAGATATAGAACTAGACCTTATGTCCAGTAAACAACAGGCAGGGCTTTGGGGAATTACTACCCCAATCAATACTCCCATGGGTTTGTCTAAGGGCATATACCTAACTATGCGTAATCTTCAGCCTGAAGCTCATCTACTTTCAGACCCCCCCTGTTAGCTTGCCAGTAAATCTTGTACCTTATCTCATCAAGCCAGAATTACCAGACATTCCACAATTCTGGGATACTCTAGAGGAGGTGGTTTTATTAGATTTGCTATCAGATTTGAAACAGAAAGAGAAAATCTCTATTCTTGATTACAATTATACTAAAGAAGGAGATTTCTTGGCAAAATTTGAATTTAATAATATATGTCAGGCTCTTCGTACCAAATTTACTACCACACCCACCCCATCTTGGTTTGAGCAGTTGTCCTCCCACAACTCCCTTCCAAGGCATAGTATGTCGCTCTTGTACAACTGGTTGATCCCCAAAAAAGGAAAAAGCACTCCAGCCTTTATAAGAGCTTGGGAAAGTGACTTAAATTGTTCGTTTTCTCCTCAGGAGATCGACCTTGCGTTCTTGAGATCTCATGGATTTTCCAGATGTATAAAAGTGCAGGAACACTCTTTTAAAACCCTAACTAGGTGGTACAATGATCCCCACAAGCTATTTAGAATGGGCTGTGCAGAAAACAACACATGTTGGAGATGTGGGTCCCAAACAGGTACACTAGGACATATCATGTGGAAATGTCCCCTGATTCGCACATTCTGGGAACAGGTTGAACAAAAAATTAATGAAATCTGTGGCACTACAATAGAACTGACACCTCCTTCAGTCCTTCTTTGGCTCCCTTCCAAGGGATGGAAGCCCTCGAAGTTTGACTTGCCCACCCTACTTGTTCAATCAGCAAGGTTATTAATACCAGTTAATTGGTGTCATGGAACCATGAACCAGACGTACAACAAGAGATAAGTGGAAATAAGAAGGCTTTATTGAAAATAAAGCTGTAAGGAAAAAGTCCAAACGGATGGCTAAACCGAAGCAGGGTCTTGCGAAGCCAGAGGTCAGGAACCAGAAGGGTAGTCAGACGAAGCCTGGATCAGGAACCAGCAGGGTAGTCAGACGAAGCCTGGATCAGGAACCAGCAGGGTAGTCAGACGAAGCCAGGATCAGGAACCAGCAGGGTAGTCAGACGAAGCCAGGATCAGGAACCAGAAGCAGCAGCAGTCTTAGAAGCATGTGAACACAGGAGGACCAAGCAAGGAACTGAAGCCACAGACCTCCTATATATATGAGCTAGGCATCCAGCTCCTCCCAGTGGGAAGGAGAAGCCGCAGGGTGGGAGGCTACAAGAAACCCAGAAACCAAGATGGCCGCCAGCACATGTCAAACGAAGGAGAACAGCAAGAAGGTAAGACCATGACAATTGGCTTAGTACCTCCCCTCCTTCACTAAAAAATTGACCAAGTTTTTCTGATGGAGGAACTTGCTAGCTGGGCAACCAGAACACACTCGAAGTTCCAAAGCCTGTGGAGTCCTTGGAAAGTGTTCCGCGACTCAATGACCTTGTAGGAGATTTCTACATTAGACTCATTATTTATTCCACTTCAGGTGGAGATATGATATTGAATTCATGCCCATCAAGTTTGATAGATTATGATGTCTAATATTTATTGCATGCTGAGGGTATACCTTGTAGCTCGTCATCTAGTTTGTAGCTGGTCATTTGTCACTGATAGATTGTACCCATGAGTGAGTGAGTAACATTCCTAGGACATTAAACACCCACCTACTTGGAGTGCACCAAAAGTTTTCCATAACCTTACTACATTATTATGTAATAATAATAAATATAAGCTGAGTTGTTTATCTTTGTACGTAAACTTTAATAACATATGTTATTGAAATTATATGTAATCTGTACATTGTTCCCCCTCCCCTATTTCTTATCCTTCCCTTCCTCTACCTTCCCACCCCTCCCCCTTGCATCTCCTCCTTCCATCACCCCTCCTTATCTGATCTCGTTAATGCATCTTGATATTTGCCTGATGTTAATGTGATGCCATGAGATTGTCACTCGCATCTTGAAAAAAAAAAAAAAAAAAAAAAGAATTCCAGAATGAAATAACAACTGCAAGGTCTACAGTGAGAGGCAGGCTAAAATATAGCCACTAAACAGCAAATGAGCAGAACCTGTGGAGAGGTAAGATCCTGCCCACAACAACCGGCAGCAAGGAAAAACAGAAAGACCTGTCAGATAGACTCACGTGCTGCAAGTCTATCTGATCTTCTCAGACCTCTCACAAGGCAGGCAGTGACAGTACCCCCCTTCTACAGGTGACCTCCGGGCACCCAGGACCGACCTTATCTGGGTGTGCTCTGTTAAAGATGTTCAGAAGGTGACTAGCACTGACATCAGTCACCGGAACCCACATTCTTTCTTCTGGACCATAACCCTTCCAATGTACAAGGTACTGGGTACTGAAGGGAACCACGAAGAATACGTGAGTCAATTATTCTGGAGATATGAAACTCCAGATTATCATCTATCATGACAAGAGGAGGTGGCAAGGGAGATGGTTCAGCAGGTTCCACATAGTTTTTCAGCAACGATTTGTGAAACACATTATGGATCTTCCAAGCCTGGAAGCTCAAAGCGAAACGCAACTGGATTAATAATGGCAGAGATCTTGTAAGGACCAATAAATCTTGGGCCCAACTTCCAAGTGGGTACCTTCAACTTAATGTTCTTAGTGGACAACCACACCAAGTCACCCGCACACAGGTCTGGACCAGTCATACGTCTCTTGTCAGCCATACGTTTATATCTTTCGCCGATTTATTTATTTTTATTGATTTGAATCTTTCGCCAGATAACATGACAACGAGGTGCCCTGTGAAAAAGCCAGAGAGCGATACGGTCGTCGGGTTTTCCCCCCCTATCCAGGTTGGTTATTTCATTGCCATGTATTTTTTTATGCCTTAGCTGTTTATGTGATCACCGGTGCCCCTGCTGTGCTGCATATCCTCTATGCTCCAGTGTCTCCTCAGCCTTCCAGTGTGGTATTCCATCTGGGATGTGACTATATTGTCACTGTGGTGACTCCTCTTTTGGAGTAGGTTTACATAATTATTTATGCTGACTGATAGAATTTCTGACACATCCAGCATGATTTTCTGATGTGATTTTTCATCATTTTCTGCAGCAGCTTTGCGGGGGTCCTTGTTGAGCAGAACCTGTGGAGAGGTAAGATCCTGCCTTAACAACAGGCAGAAAATTGCCCCTGTCAATGTGATAACATTGACAGGGGCAATTTGTTACAAGCATGTATGGATATACATACTGGTCATAGGGGGTATTGTTCATCCACACTTGTCTGCATTCCCTTCTGAGTTTTATTATGTACTGTACTTTTTGCATATATGTTTAATAAAATATTTTGTATAAACATCACAGCTGGCGTGTTGTGCATTTATAGGAGTTTGTAAATTTGAGGCCGTGCGGTGCACACCTTGGCTGGCAGCAGCCTTTTTTGTTTGGAATGACAACGAGGAAGCAAATCTCTCCTCTTCAGGTATACCAGAGGACTCAGTCCCAGAAAAAGCGACAGTTTTGCCATTTGGCAAACCTGTTAATGGTATAAAGTGCGTCATCTTACTGAAGCGGTCTACTACCCAAAATCACAGTCTTCCGAAAAGAGCTAAGTAAATCAGAGATGAAGTCCATGGACAAATGCGTCCAAGGACGGGATGGGATGAACAAAGTAAGAAGAGATCCTAAAGGCCGAGTTCGAGTCACCTTGGCATGTGCACAGGTCTCACAAGCTGCCGCATTGCCCTCCATACTTTTACGTAAACCTGGCCACCAGAATCTCTGAGAAATAATATCAACTGTGGATCTACTCCCAGGGTGTCCCGCAAGGACAGTATTATGATGCTTCTTGAACACCTTATATCGAAGCCCAGTAGGAACTAACAACCTCCCTAGAGGACAGGAATCAGGGGCCTCACCTTGAGCTCCCAACACCTCCGCCTCAAGTTCAGGATAAAGGGCAGATACCACCACCCCATCAGCCAGAATAGGAGCAGGATCCTCTGAATCCTACCCCCTCAGGAAAGCTACGCTAACAGTATGAGCAAATCCTAATGGTGGAAGAACTCATACACTGGAACCTAAGACCTGTTGAAACTGTCACAAACCCTAAATTAGGGAGCGGGGATGAGACTGCCAGGACCTTCCACCATGAAGGGACCAGCGTCTCCCTGAGACCTAGACACAACACACACAAAAAGTATAAACAGGCCTTGTTAAATAGATAAACATTTATGTTACGCCTTGGTTCCCAAATTGGGGTGAATAACCTGTCTAATTTTACGGTTCTTGGGGTGTCCACCTAGTTTATTCGAAATCCAGATCTATTGGGCCTTGATTCCCAAATTGGGGAGAATAAGCTCTCTAATACTATTATTATTGGGATGTCCACCATGTTTAAGACAAACAATTCTATTAGGCCTTGATTCTCAAATTGGGGTGAATAATCTGTCTAATGTAACTGTTATTGAAGTGTCCACCTTGTTTAATAGCTAAACAATTCTATTAGACCCAGATTCACAATTTCAGATGATACACCTCTCTCATTCTCTTGTTTGTGGTGTCTCCAGTCCATATTGATATTTAACCACTTCTGTTAGCTAAACATTTACTTTAATTTAGTGTTACAGAGCAGTCTTATTTAACACCCTGTGGGCAGTGCAAATAAATTGATTCTTCGCACAGCAGAATTGCCCACAAGTTTATTGTTTTTTGTCTGAAAAATTACCTTTTTTCTAAAAAGTTATTCTTTCAGTTAAAAAAATTAGCCTTTTAGTGAAAAAAATCCTTTCAACAAATAAATTTGTCTGCTCTAGTATTACAATATCCGATCCCTATGACGAACTACATTGAGCGGTTCCCCAGCAACTGTATGCAAAGGGTAGACACATGGCGATTCATTCAGTGCAGCATGTGTGCAGCTCCAGACATGTAAGGGCAGATCAGAACAGTTAGTGCTGAGCCCCACTTGGCACTCAAGGAAGTTGGACGTGGAATTCCTGGGGTCAAATAACTCCTTGTATTAGGGTTTAAACCACTTGGGCCGAACTTGCTGGATGTTTTAGACATGGCAGCTGGATTATTGCCATATGGGAGGCATGTTGTTTGTTATCAGAATGAACTGCACAAATCACTCCATCCACTGGACCCAAATTCATTGTAACTAATACGTTATTTTAGCAAAAAAAATTGTCTGCGTAGTTATTGCAATAATTTATAGTCTGAACTACGATGGTATTACCAGACAAATCGTTCCACCTTGAAAATTTTTAAGGAGATTTCCAAAGCCCACTTTTTAAGAACCAGTTCAGGTCTAAAGTCACTTTGTAGTGCTTACATAATAGAAACCAATGGCCCCATTTTAGAAACTACTGATTTTACAAACTTGGTTTACCCTTTAGGTGTTCCACAAGAATTTCAGAATTTCATTTTTTTGGGCAGATTTTTCATTTTAATCCATTTTATTCCACTAACAAAGCAAGGGTTAACAGTCAATATTTAAAGTAGCAAAAAGTGATGAGGGGCACTCCAAATTCAGGAAATGACAAACAGCACTGTATATAAATATATATATATCAAATATTTACTAAGGTGAGCAAGTTAATACACTGATAACAATAAAATCATACATGCAATAAAACAATGTCTCCTGTTTTCATTGTATGGATGTCGAGTCTACAGGGAGTGCAGAATTATTAGGCAAATGAGTATTTTGACCACATCATCCTCTTTATGCATGTTGTCTTACTCCAAGCTGTATAGGCTCGAAAGCCTACTACCAATTAAGCATATTAGGTGATGTGCATCTCTGTAATGAGAAGGGGTGTGGTCTAATGGCATCAACACCCTATATCAGGTGTGCATAATTATTTGGCAACTTCCTTTCCTTTGGCAAAATGGGTCAAAAGAAGGACTTGACAGGCTCAGAAAAGTCAAAAATAGTGAGATATCTTGCAGAGGGATGCAGCACTCTTAAAATTGCAAAGCTTCTGAAGCGTGATCATCGAACAATCAAGCGTTTCATTCAAAATAGTCAACAGGGTCGCAAGAAGCGTGTGGAAAAACCAAGGCGCAAAATAACTGCCCATGAACTGAGAAAAGTCAAGCGTGCAGCTGCCAAGATGCCACTTGCCACCAGTTTGGCCATATTTCAGAGCTGCAACATCACTGAAGTGCCCAAAAGCACAAGGTGTGCAATACTCAGAGACATGGCCAAGGTAAGAAAGGCTGAAAGACGACCACCACTGAACAAGACACACAAGCTGAAACGTCAAGACTGGGCCAAGAAATATCTCAAGACTGATTTTTCTAAGGTTTTATGGACTGATGAAATGAGAGTGAGTCTTGATGGGCCAGATGGATGGGCCCATGGCTGGATTGGTAAAGGGAAGAGAGCTCCAGTCCGACTCAGACACCAGCAAGGTGGAGGTGGAGTACTGGTTTGGGCTGGTATCATCAAAGATGAGCTTGTGGGGCCTTTTCGGGTTGAGGATGGAGTCAAGCTCACCTCCCAGTCCTACTGCCAGTTTCTGGAAGACACCTTCTTCAAGCAGTGGTACAGGAAGAAGTCTGCATCCTTCAAGAAAAACATGATTTTCATGCAGGACAATGCTCCATCACACGTGTCCAAGTACTCCACAGCGTGGCTGGCAAGAAAGGGTTTAAAAGAAGAAAATCTAATGACATGGCCTCCTTGTTCACCTGATCTGAACCCCATTGAGAACCTGTGGTCCATCATCAAATGTGAGATTTACAAAGAGGGAAAACAGTACACCTCTCTGAACAGTGTCTGGGAGGCTGTGGTTGCTGCTGCACGCAATGTTGATGGTGAACAGATCAAAACACTGACAGAATCCATGGATGGCAGGCTTTTGAGTGTCCTTGCAAAGAAAGGTGGCTATATTGGTCACTGATTTGTTTTTGCTTTGTTTTTGAATGTCAGAAATGTATATTTGTGAATGTTGAGATGTTATATTGGTTTCACTGGTAAAAATAAATAATTGAAATGGGTATATATTTGTTTTTTGTTAAGTTGCCTAATAATTATGCACAGTAATAGTCACCTGCACACACAGATATCCCCCTAAAATAGCTAAAACTAAAAACAAACTAAAAACTACTTCCAAAAATATTCAGCTTTGATATTAATGAGTTTTTTGGGTTCATTGAGAACATGGTTGTTGTTCAATAATAAAATTAATCCTCAAAAATACAACTTGCCTAATAATTCTGCACTCTCTGTAGAGTTGGCAAAAGTGATCCGCCATACCAGAACTAGACATACCAGAACTAGACACAGAATTCGACTCTGAATGTTAGGGGAGGAGAGCCGGGCAGGGAGGAAGGAACAGAGTGCTGATAAACAGCCAGACTCTGATCCTGCATCACCACCCGGCTCACCCCCCACACCTCAGAGGAATCCAAATAACTCTAGTTCGGCATTAAGGCCTTGGAATGAGGGACTAAAACTCAAAAATGCGACAAGACTCCTGTCTAGACATAGAGGCTATATGATTACCAACTCTCCAAGGTCTCTTGACCCTTTCCAATGCAATAAATATAAGGGAGGAAGGATCACAGTTGTGCACCTCTTTAAAATGTTTACAGAGAGAGTGTAGCATATAGCCCTTCCTTATATTTGCCATATGCTCCGCCACCCTCTTCTCCTTCCACCTGGCTCTATTGAAGTCCACCGCTGGGTTATAAATAAGGACTGACATCCATATGTTGCCATCATCCCTTGCAATTGTTTTGGATTATAGTTTTTATTGGGACTACATTTCATCAATGTCCAGATTTATAGGAGACATTGTTTTATTGCATGTATGATTTTATTGTTATCAGTGTATTAACTTGCTCACCTTAGTAAATATTTGATATATATATATATATATATATATATATATATATATACAGCGCTGCTTGTCATTTCCCAAATTTGGAGTGCCCCTCATCACTTTTTGCTACTTCAAATTTTTTCCCAGACGGTTTGGGTGGACCGGGAGGTGAGCACCCTGATTCATTTAGTCTGTAGGTGGAGTCGCTGTTGTCTATCTTCTGCTATTGTTGTCTAAAACTCAATATTTATTACCCTGATTCTGTAGTTTACAGAAACACCCCAAATGTGGTCGTAAAATGCTTTACGGGCACATGGCGGGGAACAGAAGGAAAGGAAAGCCATATGTTTTTTTAAGGGTAGATTTCACTGGGATAATTTTAAGTTGCCATGTCACATTTGAAGACCCCTAGAGTAGAAAATGCCCAAAAATGACCCTATTTTGGAAACTATGGGATAAGGTGGCAGTTTTGTTGGTACTATTTTAGCTTACATATGATTTTTGGTTGCTGTATATTACATTTTTTGTGAAGCAAGGTAACAAAAAATAGCTGTTTTGGCACCGTTTTTTATTTTTTGTTATTTACAATGTTCATCTGAAAGGTTATATCATGTGGTATTTTTATAGATCAGGTTGTTACAGATGCGGCAATACCAAATATGACTGCTTTTCTGGTAGAGATAAAGCATTTTTGAAAAAGAAAATATTTTTTTGTGTCTCCATATTCTGAGAGCCATAGTTTTATGATTTTTGGGGAGATTTTATCAGGTAGGGTCTCATTTTTTGCGGGATGAAATGATGGTGTGATTGGTATGATTTTGTGGTGCGTATGACTGTTTGATCACTTGGTATTTAACTTTTTGTAATGTAATGCTTTTAGTTTTTGTTTTAAGGTGTTGACCTGAGGGGTTAGTTAATGTGATATTTTTATACAGCAGGTTCTTCCAGACATGGCAATACCTAATATGTATACTTTTTTATTTATTTAAGTTTTACACAATAACAACATTTATGAAACAAAAAAAATAATGTTTTACTGTCTCCATATTCTGAGAGCAATAGTTTATTTTTATTTTTGCCCAATTGTTTTATGTAGGGGCTCATTTTTTGCAAGAAGAGGTGACACTTTGATTGGTACTATTTTGGGGGCATAGGCCTTTTTGATCGCTTGGTGTTGCAGTTTTTGTGATGTAAGGTGACATAAAATAATTGTTTTAGCACAGTTTTTATTTTATTTTCTCTATGGCGTTCAGGTGAAGGGTGGATCATGTGATATTTTTGTAAAGCCAGTCGTTACGGATGCGGCAATACCCAATAATTCTGGTTTTCTTATTTTTTTCATTTTATGTGTTTTATTTTGGGAATTTTTTTACTCAAAACTTTGTTAGTTTTTATTATGAAAACACTTTTTTTAAACATTTTATTTTGGTCCCTCTCTGGGACTTTAACTTCTGGGGTCTAATCCCCTCTGCAATGCATTACAATACAACCTGTATTGCAATACATTGGCTGTCAGCTTTTATGCTGACAGCCTGCCTGTGAGACCCAGCCTAAGGGCTGGATCTCACAGGCTTCCGTAGAAGGCAAGCTCCGATGCCTATTGGCGGCATCGGGCTTGTCTTCTCTGCTATCAGGTCCCTGCCACTGCAGCGCGGGGACGTGATGGGGAAGCGGAGGGCACCCGTACTCTCTGCTAACCCTCTGCATGCCGCAGTCAGATTTGACTGTGGCATACAAGGGGTTAACACGCCGGCATCTGTGTTTTTATCAGTGGCGTACCGCCCATAGAGGCAGACCACGCCACTGCTATGGGGCCCGCGGCACTGGGGGGCCCGTAGCGCAGATAAGGCCCCGTCCACTGATGACCTGCAGCCGGCTATGCGGCTGCTTTTCTCCCCAGGGCCCCCCCCCCCATGTTTAGCTGAATCGCCTCCCAGAGGCGCGGATAAGTCCTCAACACCCGCCCCCTCCTCAGCGCCGCGCTCTGCAAACACCCGATCCTCCTCTCGTCGGCATCCCAAATCCCGCGCAGGCGCAGTGCCGGCGATTGCCTGCGCCTGCGCTCTGATAATACGGCGGAGGGCAACAGCTTCAACATCGTCACTGGGCATGCGCCGAGCCCAGTGACGATGTTGAAGCTGTTGCCCTCAGCCGTATTATCAGAGCGCAGGCGCAGGCAATCGCCGGCACTGCGCCTGCGCGGGATTTGGGACGCCGACGAGAGGAGGATCGGGTGTTTGCAGAGCGCGGCGCTGAGGAGGGGGGCGGGTGTTGAGGACTTAGCCGCGCCTCTGGGAGGCGATTCAGCTAAACATGGAGGCGTTAGTAGTTTTCATATTTAGGCGGGCACGGCACTTCAGAGGGGCACCGTTCCTGGGCACCGTGGAGAAAGAAAAACGCCCCTCTGGGCTCCAGTCCTTACAGCGTCATTTGCATATCCTAAGAATCGATTTTTAGAAGAAAGGACAAGACTGACATGGAAAAGAAGAACACAGATGGAAAAAAGGTACTTTATTAAACATGGATCCATGAGTACCTTTTTTCCACCTGTCTTGTTCTTTGGATTGTGAGTCTTGTCATTTCTTCAAAAAATCGATTCTTATGATCTGTAAATGACGCTGTAAGGAGCCCAGAGGGGCGTTATTCTTTCTCCACGGTGCCCAGGAACGCCCCTCTGAAGTGCCTTGCCCGGCTAAATTTGAAAACTAATAACGCCTCCAAGTTCATCTAAATCGCCTCCCAAATCCGATCCTCCTCTCGCTGGCATCCCAAATCCCGCGCAGGCGCAGTGCCGGCGATTGCCTGCGCTATGATAAGATGACTGACGGCACTGCGCCTGCGCGGGATTTGGGATGCCGGCGAGAGGAGGATCGGGGTGTTTGCCGCAGAGCGCGGCACTGAGGAGGGGGGGTGTTGAGCACTTAGCCGTGCCTCTGGGAGGCGATTTAGATGAACTTGGAGGCGTTATTAGTTTTCAAACTTAGCCGGGCACGGCACTTCAGAGGGGCGTTCCTGGGCACCGTGGAGAAAGAATAACGCCCCTCTGGGCTCCTTACAGCTTCATTTACATATCATAAGAATCGATTTTTTGAAGAAATGACAAGACTCACAATCAAAAGAACAAGACAGATGGTACTCTGTGAAACATGGATTCATGAAAAAAAAATTGGGGGTAAATTGCTAGTGACAGATTCCCTTTAAGGCTACTTTCACACTTGCGTTCAGAGCGGATCCGTCTGGTGTCTGCACAGACGGATCCGCACCTATAATGCAAACGCTTAGATCCGTTCAGAACGGATCCGTTTGCATTAACATAAACAAAAAAAAAAAGAATTTTTTTTTTTTGTTCATGATAGTGCAAACGGATCCGTTTTGACTTTACATTGAAAGTCAATGGGGGACGGATGCGTTTGAAAATTGAGCCATACTGTGTCAACTTCAAACGGATCCGTCCCCATTGACTTACATTGTAAGTCTGGACGGATCCGTTTGCCTCCGCACGGCCAGGCGGACACCCGAACGCTGCAAGCAGCGTTCAAGTGTCCGCCTGCTGAGCGGAGGACAGACGGAGCCATACTGATGCATTCTGAGCGGATCCGCATCCACTCAGAATGCATTAGGGCTGGACGGATCCGTTCGGTGCCGCTTGTGAGAGCCTTCAAACGGAACTCACAAGCGGAGACCCGAACGCAAGTGTGAAAGTAGCCTAACATGGCACCCCAAATAAGGAGACCTGCAGGCTGCAGCAGATATCCCATGTGACAGGTCACCCCCAGGAAACCCCTAACAGTTTCTGTAGGTCATGTATAAATTTATTTAATGGGGGTGTGGCATGGGAGGAGCAAAGTCAGGAAGTGGGAGGGGCCATGGTGGGTAGTGGGCGGGGTTAAGGGGCCCAATTCAGATTTTTGCTATGGGGCCCAGTGATTCCTATGTACGCCTCTGGTTTTTATCTATGCCAACGTGTGCAGCAGGGGCCCAGCTGTCAGCTCCTGCACCTGCCCGATCAGCCCGCTGTACATGTACGCCGCTGGTCCTTAAGTCATGTCCACCAGTGCCGTACATGTATGGTGCGGTCCCTCTAAGGGGTTAATAATCAAATGCTGATGCAAAATACTGACAAAATGCTGACCATCTGACATCTGACGGATCAAAAGAATGGAAACAGAAACAATGATGTTAACACAGCTTTATTGCCACCCTCCCCACTCTATCCTGGGGCCACTACTGCTGCTGCTGCCACCGTTCCCACTCTGTCACATGGCCATTACTTGAATCTTGGGGCACTGCACAGTTAAGATCATGGCGATAAATTAGACCTGATGCTTTTATTGACCATATATGAGCAAATGTTCATTTATTGGGTGACTGAATCTTTCATTATCGTTTGTCAGCAGTACATTACTCCGTGGAAATAGACACGTGGTGCTGACAAACAATGAAACTGCATGGGTAAGAACGATCTCTACTGCCATACAGAGGGGATGATAGCTGAATGTAAATGCAGCTGGAAGAGCAGGCAATGATCATGGTCTCTTCCCAATCATTGCCCTGTCTACGTTTTCACAATCTACAGGCTTAGTAAATCTGCCCCAGTGTATATTATTTTTGGATTTTCCGTAACTAATATTCACATATATCAGCAGAAAAAAAATCTACAATGCATACAGATGCTATGAGTTTGATGACTGGACACATACACTGTGTTTCATTTATATTCAATATGTTATACTCATAGGTGACCTACTTTGCATGTTCAGTTTGTGGTTTAAAAAATAAAAAAAAATATGTTATACACTGTGCTGAAACGATTTTTCATATAGAGATACCAGTAATTGAAAACCACAAGCAAGTGAAAAGCCATTCATTTGCCTCGTATTATAACCTTTACAAAAACTTGTACTGGATTTTTACAGGTTTTATCAGTATTTGCCAAATAAAAAAAACAGAAAATATACAAAACTGGGTTATAATTCCTACTCCTGTCAATTTGGGAGTTGCTGGTACATTATTCATGTTTAGATTCCCATCACAACAAAACAACTAGGGCATATGTAATGCATCTAATATTATCCAAGAGAAGCAGAAGCCAGCAGATCATCTGGAAGATCTTAGCAGCTAATAAAATGAACAGTTTGTAATGTGGTTTCTATAGTCATCTAGAGTAAAGGTGAATGGTTATCAGATATTTACAATCCTGTAAAGATATTAATTTGGAATATAGTATTATTCAAATTATCTTACAAAATATAGTAAACAATAGCAATATATATATATACAGAGTCTTCATATCCTTTTTTCATTCTGGTAGATTACAATTTCGAATGTAATCTAAAAAATGTAATTTAACAATCTGTCTGCAATGTGACAAGATCAAATGTAGTCCATGGTAAATATAAAGTAATTCATAACATTCATATCTTCTTATGGTCAAAACTCTAGTTTCCTTGACAACAAGGTTTCCAAGTAACCAGAGTACTTTAGCTGCCCAATGGCAGACCATTGTCTGAAAGTTGACATCCATGTTTAAAATTTTTATTTGATAGTTGGACAAAGGATCTTTCTATGAAAAAATATTCCCAGAAAGTTTGTTCCTCCTTTCCCTGGTGTAATTGAACAATTGAACAACTGTGAGGACACTATGGAATAAATGTGCATCTGTGTATGTGAAACAACCATTCACCAGTTGATCATCTGTTCTACTGCTGTTCAACCCTCAACATAACTATACTTTTTATTATACTGATTTAATCAAAATAAGATTTTAATTCACATCCATTGACACACTGTGAAAGATCCTATCCGTGATCTAGCTGATCTTTACAAATAACATTAATAAGTGGAATACAATGAGATGTTATATGTACCACATACAATTGAAAATTGCGATATAGCAGGCTTAATTAAAACTGTAAAAAAAACAGATGTGCGCACCATAGGGTAATTCTGTGAGTACAGGAAGGTAAACGGTGATAAATTCCATGGCTCACCTTGCGTGGTTGTGCAGATGTAGGCACAACACTAATAAAAGCTTATCAGGAGGACCTGGACGTCTAGAGATGGCGGTCTGCAGCCACGGGATCACAAAGGATCTTCTTGCTGGGGATGCCTGGAGTCCCCAAGAAGATAATTGGCATAAAGAAAGCGGATACGTCCCACGGCGCAAAAAAAATGTCAGCCAGTCACCAGGATCAAGAATAGGATCTTTTATTGCAGCGATACAACGCGTTTCGGGGAATCACTCCCCTTCATCAGGTACAAAAAAGCTGCACAAGTTAAACAGCACAAGGCTTCACATATTTATACATACAAGCACCACCTATATGGGGGTCACAGGGTCAAAGGAGGTGTTCCCTGCAAAGGTTTATGACAATTAAAGTAAGTATACCCGCACGTTCCTCATGAAGAACTGATGATGTCCACACACTTATTTTACTTTCACATTAAGAAACCGAAAATAACAATGCTCTCTATTTGTTTAATGAAAACCTCATGGTCACATGACAGAATGATGCCCATAAGGGGGCCGGCACTTAGATGAAAAACAATTAGAAGCGCATCAAAAAAGCGCATCTGAAGCGTCCGACATGGCGCATGCTAATGATGTAATCCTACCACGTGTTCCAGACCCGCATCACATGAGCGGGGCCGGGTCACGTGGGAGCCGTTGCAAAGTAAGAGATGCTCCAATGATGCAGGGGCAGTCTGCCGTTAGAATCATATCACGTGTTCCTGACCAGCATCAGGTGATAGGGGTCGGGTCACATGGGAGCCGCTGCCAGGTAACAGGGACGCTCCAATGGTATAGGAGCAGTCCACTGTTTCGGAGACAAAGACAAGATGCACGATCATAGATGTGATTGGGCATCGGGGTGATCCCACTGATGTTCAAAAAGATGAGACTCCTGAATATGAAAACAGGCGGCAACTTTGAGTAGTTTAACTCTAAAATGATAAAAAATAATAATAAAAAATATATAAAAAAATAATATTAATATAATAATAAAAAATAAACAAAAATAATAACAAATGGTTATAAATAAAAGAATAAATAAATAGATGAACATATAAAATACATATATATCCCTCTAGGGTAATACATGAATGCAAAAATACCACATAAAAGTTTTTTTCTGGTGATATGATCGTATCCAGAAAAAATATATTGCTATATTAAATGATCAATATACATGATTAATAACAATCATCACTGCAACATCTGTATAATGAAGATGGGCTCATGGACATGGACATATATGTATATAAACGCACAGATGCACACATACATAGGCACACCCTCCCAGATGCTGATCAGTGTGACTGCTGCTAAAAACAATGGTAAAACCTGATAATGCAACCATTAATTCGTATGGGAAGGGGATTGGAAACCCAAAGATCTCTGGTATACAAATTATACATATCTGGACCTGGTGCTATTGCGAAACTCCTTTTTCCCCTTGCTTTTATAAATTGTATATGTTTCTTATTATAATTATTGATTGAAATGAATCTGTAGGTTATAAATTATCCAGAACATTTCACGTCTTTTGATTGTTTTCATAATGTTCCGGCTATCTGTATAGATCTGTTCTATGGGCAAAACAGAAATACTTGAAAAAAGACCCTGATCTTTGTCAATAATGTGTCTTGACACACTATGCTGCATAAATTTATTTTTGATATTTGAACGGTGCTTGTTCAACCTATTGCACAATGTTTTTGTGTGGTGCGTACCACATACTATAATCCACACTGACATTCAAGTATGTAGATCACATTTTTTGACCCGCAATCCAATTGTTGTTTGATATAAAAAATGTCTCCAGTGTTGTTATTTCGAAAAAGAGGTGGAATTGCATATGGAGAGGCAACACAAACATTTGGGTTGTCTGCATTTTCAACTACCCACTGATCTGGATGGCAGAAAAGAGTTGGTACTGCTGTTTTATTATGTTGTTCATGCAATTTGCTGGGTGGCAACAAATTTTTTGGCGTTTTTGCTCTTCTAGAGGTCAGGGGCGGGCGATCGGGTAAAGATTTGCCTATGAAAGGGTCTTTTTTGAGAATGTGCCAATGTTTGGAGAGGATGTTTCTCACATCTTTATGGTTGCTACTATAGGTGGTGATGAAATTGGCACTCCATTTGTTATTTTGCTGCCGTTCCTCGTCTGTCTGATGTTTTTTGCTGACTGATAAACAATTTTCCAGTGAAAGGGCCTTGGCTCTATTGTAGGCCGCCTGTCACAACCAGACATCTGAGAAGCTCTGACAGATGCCTTTCAGAACCTCCTCCTTGAGCTTTCTTTGTTTTGGTTTTCAGTTCCTCATCTCGTTAACCTCTCTCAGCTGTCTTGTAGAGAGTTAGCCTCTCTCAGCTGTTTTTTCATCCTCTGGGGAAGAGATCAGTAAAAAGAAAAAACTTAGAAGAGGATGTAGGGGAGGTAAAAGTAAAAAGAATTGCATCCCTTTAAATTCCTCCCCATAATGCATTAGTGTGCGGTTTATACAACTTCCTGGAGTGAGTGTGCATGCTGATCCTATTTCCCAGTCTTCTACAAGATAAGTGTTGTACATTCATTTGTGATTTTATGTTTGCTGGATCCCAGGTGACCCTGACTCCCTCCGTGTTTAGTGTAGGGAGCCAGTGGTTGTGTCCCCTCACTATAGTAGGGTGTTCAGGTGTTATATAGTCGAGGTACGAGGATATGCAGAGTCAGAGAGAGTGCCAGGTCTTATGCAGGGGTCTCCTTTTTGTTCCTTAGTTTTGGATCCAGTGAGTCATATATTCATTTTGCATTGTCTTGTTTCCTGTACACTTTCCGTGACACTGCCTCAATGATTCCATGAGGATAGCCTTTCTTCCGGAATCTCCTACGTATTATCTCACTTTGTAGGATAAAGTCCCTGGTCAGGGAACAATTACTTCTTAATCTTTTAAATTTTCCAAAAGGGATATTTGTCTTCCACTTTTTAAAATTTCATTTCCAGGTCCAAAAATTCAATTCTTGAACGATCATGTGTCCCAGACAGAGTTATACTCCACAATTAGAAGAATTGAGATATTTGATGAAATTCTCAATAGAATCAGAATTCCCATCCCATATGAAAAATAGGTCATCTATATAACGTCGATATAAGAAAATGTTATCTGACCACTGGGTGGACCTATGAATGTATCTATCTTCAAATGCTCCCATGAAAAGGTTCGCGATATTGGGCGCGAAATGCGTACCCATCGCGGTACCTTTGCATTGAAGATATAGTTGTTCACCAAAAGAAAATGTATTGTGTGTCAGGATAAATTTGATGGCTTCTAATATAAATTACTTCTGTTCACCTGGTACTGATGGATCTTTATCTAGAAAAAAATCAACACACTTGATACCCAATTTGTGATTGATGTTTGAATATGGGGCCGCAACATCAAAGGCTATCCACAAATATGTATCCCTCCATGTGATTCCCTTTAGTGAATTGATTAGGGAAGTGGAGTCTTTGAGATAAGAAGTAATTGGATAACATATTTCTGTAACAGAATGTCCACATAGTGAGACAAATTACAAGTCAGCGAGGATATCCCAGATATGATGGGGCGGCCAGGGGGATTTTGAATATCCTTATGGATTTTGGGTAGATGGTAAAAGAGTGCCATGACTGAATCTGATTTGAGAATGTATTCTTGTTCTTTTTTGCTAAGTATATGTTTAGCTGAAGTCCAGCTAGGCAATAACCCTTTGTAGAAAGTTTACACTTTTAATAATAAATGCCACAACAAAAGATCCACTGATGTCCCGAGGTGCAAGGATCCACCAGAGAAGGACATACTAATTACCTTGATAGGGGAACTATCCCTAATTGCATGCCCTGAGGCTAGACCCTCTGCCCAGGGGCGACCCCTAATGGTGGGGACCCCCTGCCCTCGATCCTAGTCTAGCGACTCCTGTAATGCCCTATAAAAGATAGGCTAATAATTATCAGACTGTCGGTGGACCAATGTACATCCAGACAAAATGGACCAAACACACAACAAAATATGCACACTGTATACAACCCTAATGGTGATCTCACCAAGAGGTACAGGGTACATAAGACTAACTTGCTAAAACGACACCCTATTCTAATATCACAAACAAAATAGATTGGCACAACCCCAACGCGTTTCCTTCACGGTGTGGGATCATCAGGGGGTAAATAATTTTATATGTATCACATCGTTAGATGAAAAATAGTAAAGACTGAGAGAAGTGGAACGGATGGAGGCCCCAGAAATTACTAGGGTATCCATATATTAGAGACCGTTCAACTATCAGTGGTGTCAATTCACAAACAAAAATAAATATAAAAATTGGATCAGTTGGTGCTCATAGGAGGAGAGAGAGGACGAATTAATATCGTATTCACTGGCACGTGGATCCAAGTCTCGCATAGGATGATTTAGAGGTAAGTATTGTGTTCAAGGATCGTGCAGTATATAGGATAGACACAGTTTGTCCTACAAGTCAGGACTTCCCGACTAAATGTCGCCATGCAGATAATGGTGTCCACCGCATCCATATATGATTAATGATGGGATAGACTTAGATGCACTATTGATAGAATAAACATCAGCCCCAGGTGGGTGGCCTGTCCATTGTAGGTCTCAATGAAAGCCAGTCCTGGTGTTCCCCTCAAAACTGCTCCTCCTAGGGTCCAATGTCCCTAGGGCTTCTCTAAAATGTGAAGGGCTTCTCTAACATAATCATCTCTGTTTTGGATGACTACACCTCCACCTTTATAAGCATTACGGATGACAATTGAGGTATGCTCATGTAGGCTTTTAACGGCCTGAAATTCTTTGGGGTTAAGATTGCGGTTTAAAATTGGTTTCTGATGGCTAGATCTAAAGTCATCCATCACTAAACTATAAAAAGTGTCTATAAAATTCCCCTTGTGATGGGTCGGGTAAAAGGTTGAAGGGGGTTTTAGGCTGGTAGAGACATAATGTGTTGTTGCCGAGGTAGAGGGAGCCTCAATGGTGTGTTCAGTATTTAATTTACTTGAATTGTCTAATAGACTAAAATGTCTTTTTAATGTCAATTTCCTGACAAAATTGTGCAGATATAAAAATAAATCAAAATACTTGGTGCTAGATGTTGGGCAAAAAGGAAGGCCCCTTGATAGGAGCAATGTTTCCTCCACATTTAATAATTAGGAGGATAAGTTGAAGATTTTGATTTCATAATCTTGCAATCTCCCTTCTGTTAAATTCTTCTTTTTACTTTTACCTCCCCTACATCCTCTTCTAAGTTTTTTCTTTTTACTGATCTCTTCCCCAGAGGATGAAAAAAATTGGTGATTGTTACCGTGTTGGGACTTTTCATTACTGGGTATATCGTGGTGGGTGTGAGAACCGCTGGAAGGGATAAAAAAGAACTCTGACCTACCAGAGACATGATATTGAGCGTCTCTGTATATCTCGGGCTGGCATTTGGATTTTGGTGATTAGGTGACATGTGAATAGAAGCCTGAGAAGGAGAAAAATCATGGAGCGTGATTATTGAATCCAACTCCAATTCAATGGGGATGGAAGGTGAGGATGGTGACTTGTGAACCGTGGGTTGGCTCCTTGTGTTAATAGGGGAAAAGGACGTGGGAGGAAGATTAAGAGGGGCACAGCTGGAGAGAGTTTCCAAATCAAACCCCTGGGTAGCGATTAAGCCGGGAGATCCCAAGCGGGTAGTCTTGGGTACGGACTCCAAGTTGGGATTCTTCCTGTCGCTAATCACTAGAAATGACCTGGTGTCATTGATTGTGATGTTTTACTCATATGTGCGGAGGTGTTAATCTCCACTAAAGGTGATGGCATGGGATGTGCATTAGTAGGACAACCTTTGATAGTGGTATCAAATTTGCGTGATTTGACTGGTACGGGTGCCCTCATGTGTTTATTGTTGGGTGATGACGCCGGACATCTATTTTTACTATTAATAAAAGTCACCGCCCTATGGGTTTTGGGCAGTGTAGAACGTGAATTGGGGTGAGGAGGACCACGGTTGGGTGGTACAGTGTTGATTGGCATGTTAACTACTTGCTCCAAAGATGACTCTGAAGTGGTAGGTGCAATTGGCATGTGTTTCTCTTTGAGCCAAATCTTGATATTATTTGTTGCAAAATCGATTCCATCTCTATTTAATTTGCCTACTTTCTTGTGTAGAGTTTCTTTTTCAGACAGCATGATCTGTGTGGTGACTATTCTGTCGAACTTACAGTAAGATAAGTGTTCTTTGTGATTCAAAAGGTTGGTTATACAGTTGGAAATTTTAACACCAAGGTCCAAAGCTAGATTCCGCCGTTTGGTCAGTAATCTAGACACGAGACCTCTAGCACAATCTAATAAATAACCATCCCATTCAGTGGAAAAGTCCAGATCATCTTCAAATGAGTGTCTGAATCTTAGACGCAAGCCTCTGGGGACAAGGCTTTCTGCTAAATACATTTCTAGCAACTTAGCATCTACACTCACCTAAAGAATTATTAGGAACACCATACTAATACGTGTTGGACCCCCTTTTGCCTTCAGAACTGCCTTACTTCTACATGGCATTGATTCAACAAGCTGCTGATAGCATTCTTTAGAAATGTTGGCCCATATTGATAGGATCGCATCTTGCAGTTGATGGAGATTTGAGGGATGCACATCCAGGGCACAAAGCTCCCGTTCCACCACATCCCAAAGATGCTCTATTGGGTTGAGATCTGGTGACTGTGAGGGCCATTTTAGTACAGTGAACACATTGTCATGTTCATTATTCAAGCTTTGTGACATGGTGCATTATCCTGCTCGAAGTAGCCATCAGAGGATGGGTACATGGTGGTCATGAAGGGATGGACATGGTCAGAAACAATGCTCAGGTAGCCCGTGGCATTTAAACGATAGCCAATTGGCACTAAGGGGCCTAAAGTGTGCCCAGAAAACATCCCCCACACCATTGCACCACCACCACCAGCCTGCACAGTGGTAACAAGGCATGATGGATACATGTTCTCATTCATGTTTACGCCAAATTCGGACTCTACCATTTGAATGTCTCAACAGAAATCGAGACTCATCAGACCAGGCAACATTTTTCCAGTCATCAACAGTCCAATTTTGGTGAACTCGTGCAAATTGTAGCCTCTTTTTCCTATTTGTAGTGGAGATGAGTGGTACCTGGTGGGATCTTCTGCTGTTGTAGCCCACCTTTCTTTCCCATTCTGACATTCAGTTTGGAGTTCAGGAGATTGTCTTGACCAGGACCGCAACCCTACATGCATTGAAGCAACTGCCGTGTGATTGGTTGACTAGATAATCGCATTAATGAGAAATAGAACAGGTGTTCCTAATAATTCTTTAGGTGAGTGTAGTTGGTATTGAACCATACTTTTCTCAAGATCATGAAAAAGTGAAAATAGGATCTTCTCATCAATATCTTCATATTGTTTGTCAGGTTCAGGTGTATCCATAATCTCAGGTGCATGTTGGATCTGAACACACTGCGCAATGAGGCGTTCACGTTGTTCCAATCGATTAATGGTGTATTCCATGGTGATTGCTAACATAGAAGAGGCCCCCTATTTGCAGCCACAATTTCCAGAAGACTGGATACTGAATGCGATATAGCAGGCTTGATTAAAATTGTAAAAAATCAAATGTGCGCACCATAGGGTAATTCTGTGAGTATAGGAAGGAAAACTGTGATAAATTCCAAGGCTCACCTTGCGTGGTTGTGCAGATGTAGGCCCAACACTAATAAAAGCTTATCAGGAGGACCTGGACGTCTGGAGATGGTGGTCTGCAGCCACGGGATCACAAAGGATCTTCTTGTTGGAGATGCCTGGAGTCCCCAAGAAAATAATTGGCACAAAGAAAGCGGATACGTCCCACGGCGCAAAAAAAACATCAGCCAGTCACCAGGATCAAGAATAAGATCTTTTATTGCAGCGATACAACGCGTTTCGGGGAATCACTCCCCTTCATCAGGTACAAAAAAGCTGCACAAGTTAAACAGCACAAGGCTTTACATATTTATACATACAAGCACCACCTATATGGGGGTCACAGGGTCAAAGGAGGTGTTCCCTGCACAGGTTTATGACAATTAAAGTAAGCATATCAGCACGGTCCTCATGAAGAACTGATGATGTCCACACACTAATTTTACTTTCACATTAAGAAACCTACAAAGTGAGATAACACGTAGGAGATTCCGGAAGAAAGGCTATCCTCATGGAATTATTGAGGCAGCCTACAATAGAGCCAAGGCCCTTTCACAGGAAAATTGTTTATCAGTCAGCTAAAAACATCAGACAGACGAGGAACGGCAGCAAAATAACAAATGGAGTGCCAATTTCATCACCACCTATAGTAGCAACCATAAAGATGTGAGAAACATCCTCTCCAAACATTGGCACATTCTCAAAAAAGACCCTTTCATAGGCAAATCTTTACCCGATCGCCCGCCCCTGACCTTTAGAAGAGCAAAAACGCAAAAAAATTTGTTGCCACCCAGCAAATTGCGTGAACAACATAATAAAACAGCAGTACCAACTGTTAGCTCTTTTCTGCCATCCAGATCAGTGGGTAGTTCAAAATGCAGACAACCCAAATGTTTGTGTTGCCTCTCCATACGTAATACAACCTCTTTTCGAAATAACAACACTGGAGAAATTTTTAATATCAAACAACAATTGGATTGCGGGTCCAAAAATTTGATCTACATACTTGAATGTCAGTGTGGATTATAGTATGTGGGACGCACCACACAAACATTGCGCAATAGGTTGAACAAGCACTCTTCAAATATCAAAAAGGAATTTTTGCAGCATAGTGTGTAAAGACACATTACTGACAAAGATCAGGGTCTTTTTTCAAGTATTTCTGTTTTGCCCATAGAACAGATCTATACAGATAGCTGGAACATTATGAAAACAATCAAAAGACGTGCAATCTTCTGTATCTATAAATTGAACAGCTTGAATCCCCAGGGTTTAAACGAGGCATTTGAAATTAATTTATAACCTACAGATTCATTTCAATCAATAATTAGAATAAGAAACATATACAATTTATAAAAGCAAGGGGAAAAAGGAGTTTCGCTATTACACCAGGTCCAGATATGTATCATTTGTATACCAGAGATCTTTGGGTTTCCAATCCCCTTACCTTATTGATTGGACCTGGGCAACCTGCAGGAGGTCACAGGTCTCGCGGGATCACATGCTGCAGGACGGGATTGCGCACCAAAGTGACCGAACTCATGCCCGCGCTGTGCGCAAGTAGCGGATCCGCAGAACAAGTGGAAGGGGGTGGGGGGATGATCTGTGGGGTTGCCCAGGATCAACTCCCATCAATATTAAAGGGCCCAAGCAAAAAAGTCTGCAGTGGTGAGGAAATGAAACATAACGGATATTGGAAAGTTACCGAATGTTCCATTATATAATGACTGCAGTCTGCAGTACTGCACTTAATTTGCGTAAACCAGAACAACCCCTTAAGAATGCCTTTAATGTGCAATTTCAACACAGTGGGCATGTGTCCGGGATGTTTTCAGACCCTAGCAATCTCCCTGGTGGGGACACCAGGATGGGGAGGTTGATGGAATAATTGACAAATCTAACGTGTCTGTGTTACAAACTCTGTAGAGACGAGATGCGGCTGAAAGAATTTGTCATGGCGGTCTGGGACAAATGGAGGAGAAGAGGAAAGATAAGGTCTCCATGACAGGATATGTCCCTGGATGTTAGAGGTATGTGGTCACTATGACATGTAGAAAGTGTTTTTAAAGGAGAGTTACACTTTAAAGGCTATATTTGTTTGTCTTCCCAACCTGCTTCTTGTTATTTTCAGTTAAAATGTTTACTGGGAATTTGATATAGATGGTGTATCCTCAGGATAAGTCATCAGTATCAGATTCCTGACACCTCTGCTGATCAGCTGTTTGAAGAGGCCACAAGAGCTCTGGTGAGCACTGCAGACTCTTTATAGTTTACCAAGCACAGCGCCGTACATTAGACATCAGCGATGCTTGGTATTGCAGCTCATCTCCTTATACTTGAATGGGACTGAACTGCAACTAGGCCATGTGACTGATATACAGTGACATCACTGGCCTCGCAACTGTTGATAAGCAGGTGTCCCGGGAGAAGGACCCCAGCCGATCTGATATTGATGACCTATCCTGAAGATAATATTATACACCTTGCTAGCACTGTATTACACTGTACTCCACAGTTTAGACAAAGCTAGCAATATATATATTGGGAAACATTAAGTCTCTTCTACACAAATATCTTTCCACTATTAAAATTTAACTTTTAATCAATCTTATTAAAACATATCGAAAAATCAGCCCCTCATATAGGTACTTATGATAATAAATGTCATAACCAGCTGCATCCAATGATATGCAATATACAGCAACGGCGGGGTGATAATGTTTCCTTTCTACTTACGGTTTGTAGAATTTCTTATATGGGAAACATTTGCTCACGCTCTGGCAGCTGGTTTTTGGTAACAAATACAAGCACTATTAAATGTCCACTGACTGTGAAAAGATATAAAACATCCTGCACGATATTATAATGAATGTTACCGATGTACATGGCTACATCTAAACAGTCACAGAAAATAATGCACTATAATAATAGATGCAAGCATAACATATGGACTAAGCCCTCGTTCTAATCATAGAATCTGAGACTCTTAGCCAATACATTTTGATCAAAATACATCTGTGCCCACCTACCCAGCACCAAGGTGGTCTCAGTTCAGGCAGGTCCTACGCTAAACCTACCTATGCCGTTATGCGTTTATTTTCAAGAGTGCATAGCCTGCACATATAGGGCCAGATTTATCATTACTCAGCTCACTCCACTTTCACATATAGCTAAAGTCAGTTTTAGCTAAGTAAGATTTATGGTCGGCCCTTTAAGACTGTAATAGAAACATAGAAAGAGAGAATCCAGCTTCTTGTGGAGTAAAAAATAGTTCCTTATTGGCTCATCGCATAAAATCTACCCAAATCGTAGGAAAAAGGTGTAGTAACATGTTTCGGGATACACAATCCAGCCCTTCATCAAGACGTAACATACATATTAAAACCAGTCCTTTTTATGTAGCACAAGGTCCATCCCCCTCTGATCAGCAAAGTGTCCGCACCTGGAGCCTGGAATGGGAACCATTCAGCGGTCCAGGGAAGGAGATCCAGCATCACAGGTGATGCATACATACACATAATGAACATATCCTAGTTGTATTGCAGAGTGAGGTCATGTTTTCTATTTAACCCCTTTGGCGTATAGGTATCAAGTGAAAAAATCCAAAAGGTTTCCCTGCTAAGGAGTTTTTGCAGCATACGGGTAGGCTACCCGACACTGCTAGATTTGAGTGTTTAGTTCCCTTTAAGCCAGTCAGGCCGGTTACCGGCAATCCTTATAACAGCCAGCAGAGGGAGCCCCCAGTTCAGTATAAATAGGCTAGGGCCTAGCTCAGAAGGTTAGAAGTTTCCAGACTCAGTACAGAGAGGGTTCCCCTCCTGAGTCCTTATGCATAGAAGTCAGAAGGGCATAGCTAAACAGCCTGAAGACAAAGAATACCACAGAGGCCGATCAGATAAAGCAAGAGGTACTCAAGACAACAGAGGAGGTACTATATAAAGACAGCTTCAAGGGTACGCCAGCTATAGGGCATTAGACCTTGGAGAGAAAGTCACATGTAGCAGGACCAGTCAGGAATATTGTGCAAACCGCCTGTACTGCATCTCCTGTAATCAACACTCTGTATAATGCCTTGCTAAGACCGGCCATTCTGTACTCCCAAGAACCAGCTGTATCCACTGATATTCAGTAAAAGTTCCAGTTTTTGTTGGCTATCCTATGCTTGCTTCATTCTTCTACGATACCATACACGGCGTGTCACCGTTTAATTGACACTGGCGTCACGAACTGTTAAATACCTGCCTGTTCCAGTATTTGCCCCAATTGAAGACGACAGTGGATCCCAGGTTAGTGGTCAATCTGCACTACAAAGCCCAGCATACACTACTGACCCCCTGGGACACTGCATTGCTCTTTTTGGCGTCACGAACAGGATCCGCATACTTCTACAGTGCAGAGAAGTGTGAACTGTGTGCTTTAACTATTCCACCACCGTATTACAAAGACTGTACCCTTTATTTCCAAGCCGGTGGATTGAAATTGTGTCTGGGAGGAATCAGAGACGCTGCACTGTGTTGCGCTACCCCCAGAGAGAAAATCGTACTTGTGGACTGTGATTTATTGGACTTTGCAACACCCTGCTTGCTGTCAGGGAATCGTGATCAAGATGGCCACCGGCCGCCTGGAGTAAAGTTTCCCGCGCTGCTGAGGACCTCCGTGGGCGGATCCCTTCAAAGACACAGAGAATCCCGCCCTCTTCATCATCGCACCGCCGCGGCCCTGCTTTTCCTGCGTCAGCAACGTCACCGCGTACACAGGACGTCCGGAGTCTCACGAGATTTGGCCTGCGCGAACCCGGCGATACCGGTAAGAACTTGTATCCGGAGGGAAGGGGATTGTTCCGGCCCCTTTAGTCACCAGCGGCCACCTCGTAATAAGTTAACATGTCAGATCCGGGAGTTGCCGAGCGGCCGGACCCGGGAGAGCTCGCGGCTCCTAATCATCCTGTAGCCCCCAGCATGATGCCCTTTACCATGCCTTACTATTTTGGGGCTCCATGGTTTCCCCGCTACAACGGAGAGGCCCATACCCTAAGAGACTTTAAAGAAAAGTTGCTGGCCTTATTCAAACTATACCCCATAAATGCCGATCAGCAAATGGAAATCTTGCTAGCGCAACTGGAGGGGGCTGCCCGCAGAGAGGTGTTATCCTGGCCTGCTGCGGAACGGAGTACTCTAGAGCAGATATTCACCCGCCTCAGGGCCACTTTTGAAACGAGGACTGCCTCAGAGATAAAGATGCACTTCTTTGGCAAGAAACAGAGGCCCGGTGAGTCCCTCCGTGACTATGCCCTATCACTTCAGGAGGCTTTGGGGGCTGTAATTCAGATAGATCCCAAGGAAGCTGATAACCAGGATCAGACCCTGAGGGAACAATTTATTACCGGAGTGGCTAGTGAGCAAATAAGGACCCAATTAAAGATGCTGTCCGCCCAACACCCTAACAGTACCTTTCTGGACTTTAAAGAACTGGCTATAAAAATTCTGGGGTCAGCGGTATCTACAGAGTTGAACACCCCACCTGAGTTATCAGCCTGCAGGTCAAAACCGTTTATCATTAACCGAGCTGAGGCCGGTCAAGCTGTTCAGGCTACAGCTACCGATACTATCGCCATGCTGACAGAGCAAGTAAATCACCTCACTAAAAGCCTAGAGAGAGTGTGCAGAAAAATGGAGGAATGGGAAAAACCTATGATGTCAGAAGAGGAGTTCCTGTCACCCTCTAAGCCGTTCCCACCTCCATACCAAGAGACTCACCCCAGGGATCCTGGGAGGCGCAATAGGGGTCGCAAGCGGCCCGTGTGTACATACTGCAAAAAGATGGGACACACAGAATCCACTTGCTGGCAGTTAAACGGGCAACCCCTGAGGCTGAGGACCACCCCTCGGGAGGTAGAACACTAGGTCCAAAAGATCCAAATTGGATGCCACGGTATGTAGGATCCCATCCTAAAATCAATGTGGAGATTAACGGGGTCCCCTTTGAAGCCCTATTAGATACTGGGTCTCAGGTCACTACTATTCAGCTGCCCGCCTTTGAAAGATTCTGGGACACCAACCAATTGACCCAGCCGCCTGAATCCTGGGTAGAGATTATCGCCAGCAATGGCAAACCGGTAAAGATCCATGGATACTGGGAACCCACCCTGCAGGTGGGAGAAGTAACCTTGCCTCAACAGGGGGTGATAGTAGTACAGGCTGGCGACAGAGGAGGACATCCTGTCATTCTAGGCACCAATGTCTTCAAAAACTGTTATGCAGAAATACTTGCCGTATTACACCAGACTCTGCCCACCGCTTCCTCTGCATCCAAGAGGGTGATTCAAAAGACTATCACGGTGTTAAGTGCCCAGCAGAGGTTTGCTAACAGGAAAGGAGAAATTTGTACTGCCAGGATTCGTGATAATAAGCCTGTGACTTTGCCTCCTAATTCCCAAACTCTCTTATGGTGTCGTGCTGTCCTGGGAGTCCAAGGCCAAGATTATCCAGCCCTGGTGGAACCAATCCAGATGGAGAACTACCCTTACGTGAGAGCTGCCAAGTGCCTGGTGAACGTCTCCCAAGGTAAAGTACCTGTCCGTCTGATTAACCTGAGTGATCATCCTGTTGCGCTTACTAAGCATGACCCTGTTGCCCAGCTTTCTCAGGTGTTCTTCCAAGACATCATCCGTCTTCCAGTGACAGAAAAGCCGCCAGCTGTAGTCAGCGGATGTTCGCCGGTGCCCCAGTCACAAGTGCCCTGGTGGGAAGAGCTCCATGTCGGGGACGAGGCTACCCCCCAACGTCAACAAGAGGGGATACTACAGCTTGTCAAAGAGCACCACCAAGCCTTCAGTAAACATGCTACTGATTATGGAGAGGTTAGTGCCATACAACACACCATACCTACTGGCTCTCATCCTCCTATCAAGGAGAGATACAGACCCTTACCGCCTACTTCCTATCAGACTGTAAAGGAAATGATCCAAGAGATGAAAGACTCTAATGTAATCCGGGACAGTCGTAGCCCGTGGGCGGCACCCCTGGTCCTTGTAAAGAAGAAGGATGGTGGTATCCGTTTCTGCGTGGACTATAGAAAAATTAATCAAATAACCCACAAAGACGCGTACCCACTGCCCCGCATTGAGGAGTCACTAACTGCTCTGGGCTCCGCTGCCTATTTCTCCACGTTGGACTTGACCAGTGGCTACTGGCAAGTACCCATGGCCCCGGCAGATAGGGAAAAGACGGCTTTCACCACTCCCATGGGCCTGTTCGAATTCAATTGTATGCCGTTCGGGTTATGTAATGCCCCAGGAACTTTCCAGAGACTAATGGAGCGGTGCTTGGGTCACAAAAACTTTGAAACAGTGCTGCTGTATCTAGATGACGTCATTGTGTACTCAAAAACATATGAAGACCATCTGAAACACTTAGCAGAGGTATTTGAAATCCTTATCAAATATGGCCTGAAGGTAAAGCCATCCAAGTGCCACTTGCTCAAACCTGCGGTAAAATACCTGGGGCATGTGGTAAGCGGAGAGGGCATACAACCTGACCCTGATAAGTTAGCGGCTGTCCGTAACTGGCCGGTCCCCACTACCGTCAAAGAGGTGAGGGGTTTCCTTGGTTTTGCCGGCTACTATAGACGTTTTATCCCCCATTTTGCTCAAATAGCCGATCCTATCCAGGAACTCTTGAGGGGGCAGCCCAAGAAAAGTCCTAGAACTCCAGTGCCCATTGAGTGGAATGAAGAAAGAGAGATAGCGTTCCAGTTGTTAAAAAAGAAACTGACTGAGCCTCCCGTGTTAGGTTATCCAGACTACAGCAAGCCCTTCCATCTGTATACTGATGCTAGCAAGCGAGGCCTGGGGGCTGTGTTAGCCCAGATCCAAGAGGGAAAAGAAAGAGTGATAGCTTATGCAAGCCGCTCCTTGAAAGGAGCTGAGAAAAATGACCAGAATTATAGTTCCTTCAAACTAGAGTTCCTGGCATTAGTGTGGGCAGTGACGGAGAAATTCAAAGATTATCTAGCCGCTACCCCCTTCATTGCATTCACTGATAATAACCCTCTGGCACATCTAAATACAGCTAAATTGGGGGCTTTGGAGCAAAGATGGGCCTCTCGCCTCGCCAACTATGATTTCTCTGTAAAATATCGTGCTGGACGTACTAATGACAATGCTGATGCTTTATCCAGGCTTCCCACAGAGACAGCTCCTGATGATGTGCGAGATGCTTGGGAAGAGGTAGAAATGCCGGCCTTCTACCATAAATTTGCTCAACAGGATCAGGCTCGGGCTACCAGTAACAGAGCTGCAGTTCCTTCACCCTCCAGTAGGCCTGAACTCAAAGAAGAAAGGTGGGTGAAACTACAGTCTGAAAGTAGAGTGCTGGGTGAATTGTTGGACTTCATCACCAGTGGCAGAACCCCTGAGAGGATTCGGCGTAAGAGTACAGATCCTGAGCTCATCAAACTGTGGAGACAGCGCCATCAGCTCTTCATACAAAAGGGCCTGTTGCTGCGGAGAAGCCTAGACCCAGTGTCCAACGAGAGGGTGCATCAGATTCTCATACCCCGACGAGATGCAGGTATGGTGTTGGAGATGTACCACAATCAATCCGGTCACTTTGGGGTCCAAAAGACTGAGGCAAATATCCGCCAGCGGTTTTACTGGGTGGGCATGCGAGAAGACATGGAGAAGTGGTGTCGAGAGTGTGTAGCCTGTACCTTGAAACGAGGTGAACACCATGATCAGAGGGCACCACTGAGACCCATTGTAAGTACTCGTCCTCTTGAACTTGTCGCCATCGACCATGTGAAGCTGGAACCTAGTCGCTCAGGGTATGTGTACGCTATGACTATTATTGACCATTTCACTAAGTTTGTTGTAGCGGTGCCTGTGAGAGACCAGACGGCCAAGACTACAGCCGAACTGTTCTGGAAACACTTCCTCCTGCCCTACGGTTGTCCAGAAAAGATCCTCACCGATCAAGGTCCTGCTTTTGAGTCCCATCTGTTCCATGAACTGTGCCGCCTGCACAACTGTAAGAAGATCCGGACGACGGCCTACCATCCACAAGGTAATGGATTGTGTGAAAAAATGAATCAGACCTTGATAGAGATGCTGAGGACCGTGCCTCCTGAAACCAGGGGAGATTGGCCTAATCTGTTGCCACAGCTCATGTTCACATACAATCATACCATACACTGTTCCACCGGGTATACCCCCTTCTATTTGATGTTTGGGCGCCAAGGGTTATTGCCTGCTGACCACTCCTTGGACGTACTCGTACCTGATTGCATCAACCCATTACCTAATACCGACTGGGTTGCTGAACACCAAAGGCGATTGAATACGGCCCAAGCTATTGTTCAGGAACGTATGGACTATGCTAGAGACCGGCAGCAGAGAGACTATGACCAAGCAGCCCATGCAGAACCCTTGACAATAGGGGCTGTGGTATGGTTAAAAAATAACCGCCGCACCAGTAAACTGGACAGTAAATGGGAACAAAGTCCCTATGTTGTCACTGCAATCCCAAATGTTGGAACTCACACTTATGAGATCACCCGGGAAGGCAGGGGATCCCAAATTGTACACCGAAACCGGTTAAAGCTCTGCCTGACACCAGAACCCAGTGCCGAGAGTTCTATCTCTGAACCCCCTGTGTCAGAGTCATCAATACGGCCCGAGGATCCTATGCAGGCTGTCCGTGATCTAAGGTATGACGCTGATCCCATGCATTGGCTTCTGACACCATGGTTGAACTTGTTGGTGCCCGCTCCGGCACCTGCTGTACCTTCACTTCCAGAAGAGCCGGTTCAAGATGCCCCGGGTCCAGCTCCCCCTCTAGTGGATCCTGTTGTTCCTGTTGTTCCAGTTGTTCCTGACCAAGGTCTCACGGATGGAGATCCTCCTGTTGCTCCTCTCTCTTCTACCTCGTTGCTAAGGGAAGAGGAGACCCCTGTGTTGAGAAGGTCCACCCGGATAACCAGGGGACGTCCGCCAGTCCATTTAGGAGACTTTGACTATGCTGGTGGTGTCTCCCCCCGAACAGTTGTTAATAGAAATAGCCTGCTTGACGTTTGTACGCAAGAATGGACTCCTCCACGTGAGCCCTTGCCTGTTCTATACCCACGGGGAAACCCTGTGTAGTTCCTTATTATACTTCAGTCAAGGAAAAAATAGACTCACCTGGTTCACCTTAAGTCCGCTGTGCCAGGTCAGCGGCCGTGTCTAAGAAGAAAGAAGACGCCCCTTTTTCTTGCGTCATTTATTGCAAATGTTATATTTTTGTGTGAAATAGTTGTTTATTATATTTATAATGCAATGTTTAAATTATGCAGCAGCTTATGTTGGTTCAGGCATGTGTGTGAGTACGAGGCCTTACTCACGTTAAAGTCTGGGGGTGTGCAGCATACGGGTAGGCTACCCGACACTGCTAGATTTGAGTGTGTAGTTCCCTTTAAGCCAGTCAGGCCGGTTACCGGCAATCCTTATAACAGCCAGCAGAGGGAGCCCCCAGTTCAGTATAAATAGGCTAGGGCCTAGCTCAGAAGGTTAGAAGTTTCCAGACTCAGTACAGAGAGGGTTCCCCTCCTGAGTCCTTATGCATAGAAGTCAGAAGGGCATAGCTAAACAGCCTGAAGACAAAGAATACCACAGAGGCCGATCAGAAAAAGCAAGAGGTACTCAAGACAACAGAGGAGGTACTATATAAAGACAGCTTCAAGGGTACGCCAGCTATAGGGCATTAGACCTTGGAGAGAAAGTCACATGTAGCAGGACCAGTCAGGAATATTGTGCAAACCGCCTGTACTGCATCTCCTGTAATCAACACTCTGTATAATGCCTTGCTAAGACCGGCCATTCTGTACTCCCAAGAACCAGCTGTATCCACTGATATTCAGTAAAAGTTCCAGTTTTTGTTGGCTATCCTATGCTTGCTTCATTCTTCTACGATACCATACACGGCGTGTCACCGTTTAATTGACACTGGCGTCACGAACTGTTAAATACCTGCCTGTTCCAGTATTTGCCCCAATTGAAGACGACAGTGGATCCCAGGTTAGTGGTCAATCTGCACTACAAAGCCCAGCATACACTACTGACCCCCTGGGACACTGCATTTTTGTCTGCGGTCCCCTCCTCTTATGGGCAATGAAACCACTTCAATCCCCTGTGCACAAAACGCAGATGCGTCACCTCTGTGAAAACAGTGGCGAAGTGGAAAGTCGCTGCCGATACATTCCGAGTCTGAAAATGAGGAATATCACTAAGATGTTTTCTGATACGTATTTTCAGCTCATTTACAGTGCATCCAACATATTGAACTTTACAAATTCTGCATGTAATAACATACACAACAAACTCCGTATTACAGGTGATATATTGTTTTAGAGTGTATCTGTTGTTATTCACTGTGGATGTAACCTCCTTAGTGACACACATGTATCGGCAGCATATGCATTTCTTATTTTTTTATTTTAACATATTTTATTTAATTATAATACAAAAATTCATATCCATGTTACATTTATAATATTATAAAATCCATGAGTCCGTCAATTCTGATTTGTAAACATGATTGACAAAAATTTCATACATGTATCTATAATTATGCGAATGTTAAAAATTAAGTGGAGATCTCACTTACTGGGGGAGGAGCAGGATACGCCCGGCATCCAAAACTTAATAAAGCGGATGTACAAAGCATCTCATTTAGCGTAATGTTATTTATAAAGGGCAGGGATCAGAGGCCCGCAGCCCAGACGGCCGCCAGGCAGCGAGCGCGCACCACGCGCGCTCTCCCCAAAACACGGGTGAGCACGATCGGCAGGATTAACACTCATGTGGCCAATCACCCAATGCTCACATAAACCGTGCAAAGCGGGCTTACAGCGATCTTTAATCGCAGACCTTTCATAGAACAAAAAACTAAGAGGGGGTCCAGCAGTCTTCTATCGCAGTGGTAGAAAACCCACTCGCATATTTTACCGCCTCATCCCCGTATGGTTAAGTTGAATTTTAATGCCCTGCTTATCCGTGCCTCACCTGTGCTCACATTGGGATCTCGTATGCCAAAGGACTCGAATCGGATATCGCTTGGCGATCACCGGCAATTGAAAAGGATGTGAACAATACACAACCCAGAACCGACTCTATCCCATTAAAAGAACCCATAGTAGCACCCCTGCCACACATGTGTCGTATCACTGCCCGCATTCAAACCTCGTGTCTAACAGGAGGAACCGTACCTCGGGTCACACCCAATGCCCGGACCCCCCGATATCCCAAGCCATTATTTAATGCCGGAAGGTACTGCCATCCTCCAGCCTTCATAGAGATACGCCAATGCTCCAGTATAACTTCACATTCTTCACAAATACAATACATATAGAAAAGACTGGACTAATAAGATCTTCCCCGGCCCTCCCCACCAACCCCCCCCCCCCTCCCCACCTTGCAGGAAAAAAATAAATAAAAAAATTAAAAAATATGCATTTCTTACTGCCACATTTATAATTGCTGGTAGTTTTTGGCCAGCAACATGCCCGAGGAATGGTATCAATAAACAGGCTGGGGATGTGTTTTTTCCCACCGTAGGTGCTTTTTTGGATATGCACTTGATACCCGCAGACACCACATCTCTCCACTCCTCAACGTAATTAAGGACAGGGAGATATTTATGGATAATTCTGCATATGTGTGGATATTCTCTACTGTAATTGGTAATAAAAATAGTAGGTTTATTTCTCTTTCTATTGGATATTCGATTAGGCCCAGTTCTGGCCTTTCTTCCGTGGATTAAAGTCAGAGGTGAGAGCTGCAGCCATTTCTATCATTGTTTTAGTAATAGAAACATAGAAACATAGAATGTGTCGGCATATAAGAACCATTTGGTCCATCTAGTCTTTCCAATATACTGAATACTATGAATAGCCCCTGGCCCTATCTTATATGAAGGATGGCCTTATGCCTATCCCATGCATGCTTAAACTCCTCCACTGTATTTGCAGCTACCACTTCTGCAGGAAGGCTATTCCATGCATCCACTACTCTCTCAGTAAAGTAATACTTCCTGATATTACTTTTAAACCTTTGCCCCTCTAATTTAAAACTATGTCCTCTTGTAGCAGTTTTTCTTCTTTTAAATATTCTCTCCTCTTTTACCTTGTTGATTCCCTTTATGTATTTAAAAGTTTCTATCATATCCCCTCTGTCTCGTCTTTCTTCCAAGCTATACATGTTAAGGTCCTTTAATCTTTCCTGGTAAGATTTATCCTGCAATCCATGTACTAGTTTAGTAGCTCTTCTCTGAACTCTCTCCAAAGTATCAATATCGTTCTGGAGATATGGTCTCCAGTACTGAGCACAATACTCCAAATGAGGTCTCACTGGTGCTCTGTAGAGCGGCATGAGCACCTCCCTCTTTCTACTGGTAATTCCTCTCCCTATACACCCAAGCATTCTTGGAAGGCTCCTGCATAGAGCCGAAACGTTGTATGACCTTTGTGGGTAAATAAAGTATTTTTTCTATTTTTATCTCTTGGAGTGCTGCCCATTTTTACATTTTTTTTTTTTTATCTGGATTGGCTTCTATCCATATTGGGCCAGTTGCACCCTTTTTCTTCTTACATCTGGGATGGTGCTGCCACTTTGTTTCTTATATATATATATATATATATATATATATATTTTTTTTTTTTATTATACACAATAAAAAAAATAGCAATAGCAAAATTACAATAGGTTTTTTGTGTAACAAACACAAGCTCAGTTAAACATCTCCTAGCTGCGAAAACAGTATACACTTGTATTCACACACTAAAATGCACTTAATTGAGCACCTATAAATGTTAGAAAAATTGCAACAGTTTTTGGTAAGAAATAGTGATGGATGAGCATCGGCCGGGACGGTTCGTGATCAAATGTTCGCAAACCGCAAGTTCGCGGAGGGCCCCATTCACTTTAATGGCAGACAAACCTGGAAAACCTTCAGGTCATATTTGCAGCAACCAAAAACTTATTAGAAGTGCACAAATAGTCCCACAACATGGACAGTGACATTCTAGAGGGAGCTCAATGACAAAAATTCCCACAAAATCAGGGGCCATTTTTATGCATCTTAAAGGGAAATGCTAAAAAAAATTGCCCTGCTGGAGCATAGAATTTTTATTTTAGGCCACAGGAGTATGGGCCCTAAAAATTAGGCATTCATCTGACATAAAAGAACAAGTGATTATGTGGTTTGAGGTACAAACCGGATTCCAAAAAAGTTGGGACACTAAACAAATTGTGAACAAAAACTGAATGCAATGATGTGGAGATGGCAAATGTCAATATTTTATTTGTAATAGAACGTAGATGACAGATCAAACGTTTAATCCGAGTAAATGTATCATTTTAAAGGAAAAATACGTTGATTCAAATTTTGACGGTGCAACAAAAAAAGTTGGGACAAGTAGCAATAAGAGGCTGGAAAAAGTAAATTTGAGCATAACGAAGAGCTGGAAGACCAATTAACACTAATTAGGTTAATTGGCAACATGATTAGGTATAAAAAGAGCTTCTCAGAGTGACAGTGTCTCTCAGAAGCCAAGATGGGTAGAGGATCATTAATTCTCACAATGTTGCGCAGAAAGATAGTGGAGCAATATCAGAAAGGTGTTACCCAGTGAAAAATTGCAAAGACTTTGCATCTATCATCATCAACTGTGCATAATATCATCCGAAGATTCAGAGAATCTGGAACAATCTCTGTGTGTAAGGGTCAAGGCCGTAAAACCATACTGGATGCCCGTGATCTCCGGGCCCTTAAACGACACTGCACCACAAACAGGAATGCTACTGTAAAGGAAATCACAGAATGGGCTCAGGAATACTTCCAGAAACCATTGTCAGTGAACACAATCCACCGTGCCACCCGCTGTTGCCAGCTGAAACTCTACAGTGCAAAGAAGAAGCCATTTCTAAGCAAGAGCCACAAGCTCAGGCGTTTTCACTGGGCCAGGGATCATTTAAAATGGAGTGTGGCAAAATGGAAGACTGTTCTGTGGTCAGACGAGTCACGATTCAAAGTTCTTTTTGGAAATCTGGGACGCCATGTCATCCGGACCAAAGAGGACAAGGACAACCCAAGTTGTTATCAACGCTCAGTTCAGAAGCCTGCATCTCTGATGGTATGGGGTTGCATGAGTGCGTGTGGCATGGGCAGCTTGCATGTCTGGAAAGGCACCATCAATACAGAAAAATATATTCAGGTTCTAGAACAACATATGCTCCCATCCAGATGTCATATCTTTCAGGGAAGACCCTGCATTTTTCAACAAGATAATGCCAGACCACATTCTGCATCAATCACAACATCATGGCTGCGTAGGAGAAGGATCCGGGTACTGAAATGGCCAGTCTGCAGTCCAGATCTTTCACCTATAGAGAACATTTGGTGCATCATAAAGAGGAAGGTGCAACAAAGAAGGCCCAAGACGATTGAACAGTTAGAGGCCTGTATTAGACAAGAATGGGAGAGCATTCCTATTTCTAAACTTGAGAAACTGGTCTCCTCGGTCCCCAGACGTCTGTTGAGTGTTGTAAGAAGAAGGGGAGATGCCACACAGTGGTGAAAATGGCCATGTCCCAACTTTTTTGGGATTTGTTGACACCATGAAATTATGATTCAACATATTTTTCCTTTAAAATGGTACATTTTCCCAGTTTAAACTTTTGTTCTGTGATTTATGTTCTATTCTGAATAAAATATTAGAAGTTGGCACCTCCACATCATTGCATTCAGTTTTTATTCACGATTTGTATAGTGTCCCAACTTTTTTGGAATCCGGTTTGTACATTATGCGGTCAATGGATAAAAATTTTACTGCAGGCCAGTGGAGTATAGGCCACAAACATTAGGCAGTCACTGGACAGAAAAGATCAAGTCATTATGTGGCTGGAGGTATATTAGACGGTCATTTGATATAAATTTTTCTGCAGGGCAGTGGAGTACAGGCCCCAAACATTAGGCATTCACTGGAAAAAGGCTCGTATTCGAGCTGAAACACGCATCGCTTTATGCGCTGTGTCTCCTCTATGCTTGAATAAAGCAACATTATTCTGAACAAGGAGTGAAGTGCCGGTCTTTTCTTTGGATATTGGAAGCGGGTTATTCTTACCCTAGAGGCGAGCACCACGATTCATGAGGAGGAGTGCCGACTGCTTGTATTTCCATTATATCACCGGATCAGTGATTGCAATTATCAATCATACAACCTCATTTAACCTATGCCGCATGATGTAGGAACTATCACCGGAGTTCATAAACCTCATGTGAATGGCGGAGGCATGTTACGTGCCTCTTCTTCAACTGTGCATGTGTTCCTACGTCACTTCTGCCTCATTGCGCGTGTTCGCCATGGAGCGAATACACCCACTCATCTCGCTCCTGGCGGTCATGCGAGACCTCCCATATTGCTTGAGAAGATTCACTGCCAATCACCTGATCTGTCACTTATTTCGGTCACATGATGCTGAACTTTACCAGATGTATTCATATCGCCAATACATTCAATAGATCACATGACTTTTCGTTGTCCGGATACATAATACATTTTGGCAGTACTCCTAACATAAAACCCAAGGCATACTCATTGGCAGCAACATTACCTATCGTATTCTACACTTCATTGCATTTTATTAAGCTGATTTTGTGTTGTTTTGTATTAGTACTTGCTACTTCTCATGGGGAGGGTAACAACTATTCCAGATGTCTCTTAGGGGTAGGGGCACGGACAAATCGCCAGTTAATCATCCGTTTTTTCACTATTCTTATTCTAACTTAAACTGTGTGTGGAGGGTCACCTCATTTAAAACTCCATTCCTTTAGGGCATAGTTATGATTAATTGCCAGGTGGTCCACACTCACAATTAACTGATTGGCTAAACAACATGCGTCGATAGTTTACACCTCGGCCCATGGTGTAATTAAGCCCTCATTCATTTCAGGAGGGTACATAGATGGAGGATAACCTCCAACCCCATTTATGGGGAAGAGGCATCCCCCCAGCCAACCCTCTTTAGGACCATAACCATTCTTGGGCTTACTCTCTCCATAGTCCCCATTTTTAAACAACTTTCACACATCATAACTCAATCTCCCCTCAGTGAAAAACCCAAAACACACCCTTACTTTAGACGACATCATAATAAACGATGTCCCTGTTCTCTTGTGCCTTCTTCTTAGACATCTGTTTGTGGATCGTATATCTGTGTTGTTTTATTCTATTCTTGCAGGGTTGTGTGGTCTCTCCCACATAGAGTAGACCACATGGGCACTGCAAGACATACAGACGTGGACAAAATTGTTGGTACCCTTTGGTCAATGAAAGAAAAAGTCACAATGGTCACAGAAATAACTTTAATCTGACAAAAGTAATAATAAATTAAAATTCTATAAATGTTAACCAATGAAAGTCAGACATTGTTTTTCAACCATGCTTCAACAGAATTATGTAAAAAAATAAACTCATGAAACAGGCATGGACAAAAATGATGGTACCCCTAACTTAATATTTTGTTGCGCAACCTTTTGAGGCAATCACTGCAATCAAACGCTTCCTGTAACTGTCAATGAGACATCTGCACCTCTCAGCAGGTATTTTGGCCCACTCCTCATGAGCAAACTGCTCCAGTTGTGTCCGGTTTGAAGGGTGCCTTTTCCAGACTGCATGTTTCAGCTCCTTCCAAAGATGCTCAATAGGATTGAGGTCAGGGCTCATAGAAGGCCACTTTAGAATAGTCCAATTTTTTCCTCTTAGCCATTCTTGGGTGTTTTTAGCGGTGTGTTTTGGGTCATTGTCCTGTTGCAAGACCCATGACCTGCGACTGAGACCAAGCTTTCTGACACTGGCTAGTACATTTCTCTCTAGAATTCCTTGATAGTCTTGAGATTTCATTGTACCCTGCACAGATTCAAGACACCCTGTGCCAGACGCAGCAAAGCAGCCCCAGAACATAACAGAGCCTCCTCCATGTTTCACAGTAGGGACAGTGTTCTTTTCTTGATATGCTTCATTTTTTCGTCTGTGAACATACAGCTGATGTGCCTTGGCAAAAACTTCGATTTTTGTCTCATCTGTCCACAGGACATTCTCCCAGAAGCTTTGTGGCTTGTCAACATGTAGTTTGGCATATTCCAGTCTTGCTTTTTTATGATTCGTTTTCAACAATGGTGTCCTCCTTGGTCGTCTCCCATGTAGTCCACTTTGGCTCAAACAACGACGGATGGTGCGATCTGACACTGATGTTCCTTGAGCATGAAGTTCACCTTGAATCTCTTTAGAAGTCTTTCTAGGCTCTTTTGTTACCATTCGGATTATCCGTCTCTTAGATTTGTCATCAATTTTCCTCCTGCGGCCACGTCCAGGGAGGTTGGCTACAGTCCCATGGATCTTAAACTTATGAATAATATGTGCAACTGTACTCACAGGAACATCTAGTTGCTTGGAGATGGTCTTATAGCCTTTACCTTTAACATGCTTGTCTATAATTTTCTTTCTGATCTCTTGAGACAGCTCTTTCCTTTGCTTCCTCTGGTCCATGTCGAGTGTGGTACACACCATATCACCAAACAACACAGTGATTACCTGGAGCCATATATATAGGCCCAATGGCTGATTACAAGGTTGTAGACACCTGTGATGCTAATTAGTGGACACACCTTGAATTAACATGTCCCTTTGGTCACATTATGTTCTGTGTTTTCTAGGGGTACCATCATTTTTGTCCATGCCTGTTTCATGAGTTTATTTTTTTACATAATTCTGTTGAAGCATGGTTGAAAAACAATGTCTGACTTTCATTGGTTAACATTTATAGAATTTTAATTTATTATTACTTTTGTCAGATTAAAGTTATTTCTGTGACCATTGTGACTTTTTCTTTCATTGACCAAAGGGTACCAACAATTTTGTCCACGTCTGTAGATTACAAATTCTGTAGTACAGGTATAGAAGTCCTTAATTTTGTATTTTCTTTCCTGTTCTAGGGTGACAAAGGGTATCATCCTTTATCAGATTTCCGCAACTGTAGCAATGCAAGCAAGGGTAACAACCCTTTCTATTGTCCTGTTTGCTCTTCACAACAATATCTGCGCTTGTCAGATTATCACTCAAATTTCAAGACCTTTTGTAGGACATCATTGGAGGAGATTTAAAGAATGTGCAAATCATGTCTCAATATTTCATTCATGCTTCCACGGGCATCCGGGGATATTTTGCAAATCCTTGTGGATTTTAGAGAGGATATAAAACAGTGGGATCACCAGATTCTATGGTATAAGATAAGTATGTAGTTTTTCACATATACCAGAGTGTCCAAAAACTTTAAAGGGAGTCTGTCACCTCCATATGGCCATATACAGTGCTTACATGGCTCTGTAGCACACCTATACAGGATTGTAATGGTACCCTTGTCTTTAGACTTGCACCTGCAGGAAAAACAAAGTTTAATTCATATGCAAATGAGCACTTGCAAGTGCCCAGGGGCGGCATTCAGTGTGTAGGTGCCCAGGGGCGGCGTTCAGTGTGTAGGTGCCCAGGCTGCTCTGCCTTCTTTTCACTTTACTCCTCCCCAGTCTCTGCCTTTGCCCGCCCTCCAAGTCCGGACCTATCGATGAGGCAAGAGACTTGGAGGGCGGGCAAAGGCAGAGACTGGGGAGAAGTAAAGTGAAATGAAGGCAGAGCAGCCTGGGCACCTACACACTGAACTCCGCCCCTGGGCACTTGCGAGTGCTCATTTGCATATGAATTAAACTTCGTTTTTCCTGCTGGTGCAAGTCTAAAGAAAATAACAAAGGTACCATTACAATCCTGTATAGGTGTGCTACAGAGCCACGTAAGCACTGTATATGGCCATATGGATGTGACAGACTCCCTTTAAAGTTTTTGGACGCTCTGGTATATGTGAAAAATGGGAGATTGGAGACTGATCTGTTTGTAAAGCCTGATAGAACCTGATAGATGATAGGTTACAGACAATGAGTCATAAATTTAGGGATATAAGGTATCCAAGAAATTTGGTGAACTGTCATTTATTAAAGGCGAAACAAAGTGAGAGACAGCAATTACTGTTACCAAGTGATAAAGTGGAACGACAGAAGGCAAAAAGGATACCATTTGTATCCACTTATACAAAGATGAGTGGAAGGATAAATGAAATATTGAGACATAATTGGCACATTCTGTCTCAATTTTTCCCTGATGTAGAGGAATTTCAATCTCCTCAACTGATGGTCTGGAAATTTAAGTGATAATCTGACATGCGCAGATGTTGTTGTGAAGAGCAAACAGGACGGTAGAAAGGGTTGTTACCCTTGCTTGGGTTGCTGCAATTGAGGCAATCTGATAAAGGATGATACCCTTTGTCACCCTAGAACAGGAAAAAAAAATACAAAATTAAGGACTTCTATACCTGTACTTCAGAATTTGTGATCTATGTCTTGCAGTGCCCATGTGGTCTGCTCTATGTGGGAGAGGCCACACAACCCTGCAAGAATAGAATAAAACAACACAGATATACGATCCGCAAACAGATGTCTAAGAAGAAGGCACTAGAGAACAGGGATGAGGTAGAATTACCAGTGCTGTAATATTTTTGGAAATGTCGACACATCTCACAATTGAGATTAAGGTTTATAGATGGTATCTCACCATTGAGGAGAGGAGGAGACAGAGAGAAATTACAGAAAAGAAAATAATTACGAAGGATATTAGAACTTGATACCATGGAACCAAGGAGCTTAAATAGGGAATTCAAGGTGGGCTATCTCTTTTAACCAAAGGCTATGTATTTTAGAGATATATATGATTAATTATTGGTGCTCGGCTATTAGCCATGTTGGTTTTTAGCTGTTATTAACAGCTGCCTCTTCCTTTTTTTTCTGTATACCCTCTATAGGTTGATCTGTGAACATGCTCTTAGGAATGAAAACTACCTGAAAAAAATCTGATGCCTCTGTACCTTCAAGATAGTAAGAGGTTGACTTATGTAGTAATATTTGAGGATAGGGTCTATAATAATTTCTTAGAATGATAATGTCTCCATCGGGGATGGTGTGTGGGCATTTTTTAATGAGGGATACGGACATAGTTTATTATGATGTAGTCTAAAATAAGGGTGTGTGTTGGGTTTTTCACTGAGGGGAGATTGAGTTATAATGTGTGAAAGTTGTTTAAAAATGGGGACTATGGAGAGAGTAAGCCCAGGAATGGTTATGGTCCTAAAGAGGGTTGGCTGGGGGGATGCCTCTTCCCCATAAATGGGGTTGGAGGTTATCCTCCAACTATGTACCCCCTGAAATGAATAAGGGCTTAATTACACCATGGGTCAAGGTGTAAACTATCGACGCATGTTGTTTAACCAATCAGTTAATTGTGAGTGTGGACCACCTGGCAATTAATCATAACTATGCCCTAAAGGAATGGAGTTTTAAATGACATTCTCCCTGAGGTGACCCTCCACACACCCAGTTTAAGTTAGAATAAGAATAGCGAAAAAACATATGATTAACTGGCGATTTGTCCATACCCCTACCCCTAAGAGACCTCTGGAATAGTTGTTACCCTCCCCATGAGGAGTAGAAAGTACTAATACAAGACAACAGTGGTTAAATAAATACAAGACAGTGGTTAAATAAAAATGCAATAAAGAGCAATTCGTCATTTGGACAAAAGTAATATGTGGGTCTTTCTTTTTCAGACAAGATGGTGGAAAAGGTTTAGACAAATAAAAGCAACATTTCTCTATTTTACAGCATTAAAAGCTTAAAGAATGTTGTCAGTTTTTTCCAGGAAGTATTACATTTTTTAGAAAACTGGCAATTTTGTACTAACATTTGAAATCAAAAGCAACTTTTTTTGCACAGTCTCATGCCTCTTCTATGATTCTTTGACTGTTTTGTAAATGGTGATTGTCACCATGGTACCAGTAAACTGATTGCAAGTTAATGAGTAGATGACTTAAGTGACCCACCATTTGCAGAATGCTATAGAATATTTTGGCTGTGAAATGGACGAGGCTATGGTAGACCATTGCAAATGTCTTCTGAAGTGACCAGTTTTCATTGTCTGTAATACATCTTTTGAATGAATCATTGAAAGTACAAGGTCTAATATATGGGTGCAAAACTTTTTTGGTCTTGGGGCTGCATTGTCACATTACTCTATTTCAAGGGGCCGCAAAAAAAAATATGTTGATCAGTGCTCGTCATTCCTCCCTCATTCAGTTCTATTACTTATCGGTAGCACATTCCTGATTATACATGGAGATGTGCTGACGATTATCGTACATGTTTCATCCTGATAAAATATGCAAATCAGCCAACAAACGAGTGATTCCTTGTTTATCGAATGATCAGCGGCACAGTTATAAAGAATAGATATCAGGAATGTTCCTATAAAGAGTTGTTCCCAGTAATTGTCCTGAATATCGTGCAGTGTAATAGGAATGTAGAGATTTCCCTATAAAAGATGATTTTTAACACGTTCCTGCAGCATGGTCCTGAAACAGAAGGTTCATACTCTCCTGCTCCCTGCTGCTCCTGCTATCTCCATCTTCTGGTCCTGGCGCTATTTACATCTGGCTGGCTATGGGCATATTCACTTGCACCGCTCCAGCCAATGACTTGCTTCAGTTGTGATGTGGCCACAAGCAGCATTTCACCTCTGAAACTGGAGAGGTGATTCGGGACCAGCAGATGGAGACAGCGAAGTCAGCATAGAGCAGGGAAGTATGAATCTTCGGTTTCAAGGACCATGCTGCAGGAACTTGTTAAAAAATCATTTTTACTCTGAAACCCCTTTAAGTGGCGACATTACCTTCCTGCCTCCTATTCACAAATGAGTCCTTTCCTTCACTGCAGAGGACTGCCCCCAGTTATAGGGGCCCTTATAGGGGCCCTGCAATAGCCAGTAAGCACTTTCCCTCACTGCAGATGACGGCACTCACTGGTTTTTACTGCCTCCTGCCCCCAATTATAGGGGCCCTGCAATAACCAGTAAGCACTTTCTTTCACCGCAGAGGACGGCGCTTAATTGTTATTATCGCCTAATGCCCCCACTTATAGGTGGCCTGCAATAACCAGTAAGCACTTTCCTTCACTGCAGAAGAAGGCTCTCACTGGTTCTTACCGCCTCTTGCACCCCCAAATATACTGCAGGTGCCCTGCAGTAACCAGTAAGCACTTTCCCTGACTTTTTTTTTGTACTTTTTTTTTTCCTTCTATTTGTATTTTTTTTATTGTTTTAAAAAAAAAAATTATAACTTTTTATATGTATATTTGTCACATAATTTGTCCCTAAAAGGTCCATAAAAGACCTAGGGGGACACGGATATATTTTTTTTTGCACTGAGCATCCGAAGGAGCCCCAGTTACAGGGGAAACCAGGCTACTGGTGAGCTGATCAGACTATGCACTCCTCTGCCCCTGACACCCAGCGATCACATGATCGCCGGGTCTAAACTGCTCATCCCGCCACTCACCTATCTGTGGAGAATGCAGAAGCCCTGATAAACGTCTTCTGCCTTCTCCTCGGCTGCCCCACTTTCACTGACAGCCGAGGAACTGACCTGCTGCAGTGCAGGAGCAGGAGCTGCAATCCTATATTAATCAGCAGACACTCACCATCTGTATTTCGCATATATAGCACATTTATTAAAATTATTAATTTAATAAAATTTGATAACAGTCTAAAATGTAAATAACCTAAAACTTTAAAATCACTTTACATACAACATATAGCATTATACACTATTGGCATAAACTTTGACTATAAATAACCAACTTGAAAAGGAGTAGAATCTTCAATATTGACAAAAGTCGAGTAATAAAAGAATCGAATAAAACATTGAATAAATTGATCGAATAAATTATCGCATAGAATTATTCAGATAAAATTTTACAGGTAAGATTCGAAGGAGATTTCAAGCATACATTTATCATCCAGAGTATATGTTATCTATATATCCTTGTTGAGATTGCTGGTAAGTCTATACAAAGTTCCATACAAAAAAGTGCGTAGTTGCAATGATTATAATAATCCAAAAACCATATAGTCATTTAACGCTGATAGCTTTGATTTGTACACTGAAATATCTATTATTTTCAATTGGAACAATCTGGCTGTATAGTTGTGATCAGTGTGTCTTTCGAAATAACAGTGCGATTTTTCTTATATATGACTGAATGATCGATTGGTTGCACTTATATAAGATTTGATGGTGCTTACTGCAGAGGCGTCCCTCCCGCAGTACAGCTACTTACCCAAACCAGGTTTATGCCAATAGTGTATAATGCTATATGTTGTATGTAAAGTAATTTTAAAGTTTTAGGTTATTTACATTTTAGACTGTTATAAAATTTTATCAAATTAATGCATTTCTGCCCAGCAGGACGGGCCGCAAACCATGGCTCTGGGGGCCGCATGCGGCTTGCGGGCTGTGGGTTGTGCACCCCTTGTCTAAAATATACTTACTGAGTAAAAAAATTTGTATGTTTAAAAAAACAACAACATTTATTTACATTTAAGTGTTTTAAAGAAATGATACATAGGAAAAATATGCATATAGACAGATTTCAAAATACCTCTTATATAAATAAAAAGTCTTCATGATTAAATATTTAACTTTTAAGTTTCTGATATGCGAAAGTAGCTATCAATACCCATTCTAATTGGACATAGCAGATATGTAGTTAACAACTTCTGTACATTTCACTCTTTGATGTAATTTTTGTTACTACAGAAACCCTGTTAAAGTTTCTTAATTATGTGCTGGAAGTAAGCTTATTTCCACCATTCATTAAAGAAAAGATAAGCCATCATTATTAGAGCGTGTAATGGACAGACTAACACATGAGAATTATTCTGTGCACTGTTAGAAGGCTAATCAGGTATATATAGCCTGAGCATATGGGCTCATTAAAACCATGCTGTTTCATCAAGACAATACTCTGCTAAATGAACACAACAGGGAAACACTTGATCTTTCAATAAATTATAAATTAAAGAACTTAAGAAAAGTGAATACAATACATTGCATCCAAGATATTTAATTTGCTTAACACAACAATCCTGATGAGCCCCAACAAATTATCAATTAGATTTTTGCTTACTATAAATTGTACCAACTTTTGCCTCATTTACAGTGTAAAAGTATTACCCCCTTGACTTTTTTTGTGTTTTGGTGCCTCACAACCTGGAATTAACATGGATTGTTTGAGGATTTGCATCATTTAATTTACACAACTTTGAATATGTTTTATTTTTTTATTTTATTGTGAAACAAATAATAAACAGGACAAAATAACAGAAAAAGTCAATGTGCATAACTATTCACCCCCTAAAGACAATACTTTGTAGTCTCTGTGAGCTTGCCACAACTTACCATTGTGATTTTTGCCCATTTCTCCTTGCAAAACTGCTCCAGCTTCTTCAATTTGGAAGGTTTGCGTTTGTGAACAGCAATCTTTAAATCTGACCACAGATTTTCTATTGGATTGAGATCTGGGCTTTGACTAGGCCATTCCAACACATTAACATGTTTCCCCTTAAACCACTCAAGTGTAGCTTTAGCAGTGTGTTTGGGGTCATTGTCCTGCTGGAAGGTGAACCTCCGTCCCAGCCTCAAATCACGCACAGAGTGGGACAGGTTTTGCTCAAGAATATCCCTGTATTTAGCATCATCCATCTTTCCCTCAACTCTAAACCAGTTTCCCAGTCCCGTTTGCTGAAAAACATCCCCACAGCATGATGCTGCCACCACCATGTTTCACTGTGGGGATGGTGTTTTTTGGGTGATGTGATGGGTTTACGCCAGACATAGCATTTTCATTAATGGCCGAAAAGTTAAATTTTAGCACCTTCCTCCATACATTTTGGGAGTCTCCCACTTGCCTTTTTGCAAACTCACAATGTGCCTTTTTGTTTTTAGCTCAAAGTATTGGCTTTCTTCTGGCCACTCTGCCATAAAGCTTAACTCTATGGAGCGTATGACTTATTGTCATCCTATGTACAGATACTCCAGTCTCTGCTGTGGAACTCTGCAGCTCCTCCAGGGTTAACTTACATCTCTGTGCTGCCTCTCTGATTAATGCCCTCCTTGCAACAGAGCTTTTATCGGCTTCCTAACAAAGGGGGTGAATACATACGCACATGCCAATTTTCTTCCTCCTATTTCTAAACAATAATTTTATTTATATATTTTTCTCATTTCACTTTACCAACATAGACTATTGTGTTCTGATCCATCACATAAAATTCAGATTAACAAAACATTGAACTTAAGGCTGTAATGCAACAAAACACAAAAAAGTCAAGGGGGTGAATACTTTTGAAAACACTGTATGTTGATTTTCTTAAGGCTGCCATACACATTCAACAGCTGTTGGCCGAACACTTGTTCCTATACCAACTCACATTATGCACATACTGTACATGTTCAGTTCAGCTAAATGTGTAATGGTCAAAAATACTGGGCACTCTTCCTCTATGTGAAACCATATGATTTATTAGTATAAGAATGATGACATATAATACACTTAAGACACCAACCTTGGAGATATTTAAAATGCCAAAAATAGCTAAAAATCGCTAAAACTTCAAACTAAATACACAATTAATATCACAATGTATCACAATATGTCTGGGCCAATGAAATCGGGCTTCGTAGGTGTTAATATGCCATCCGTTTAAACGGTACTTTAGGACTAAATAGTGTCCTCTGTAAGTCCTATGTGTTTCAGAGTTCACGTCCCCATTGAGCGTTTAAGGGCTACTCAATGGGGAGAAGAAGGAAAGCCATTCCTACACGGATCTGGTGGCAGATTATCTCCTGGGATAACAAAAGGATTGGGTAAAAATATTTGCAGTGACTAGGTTTGGGGTGGCCCCAACACTACGCTGGGTCCCCCTGGACACCGTTTAGCTGTCACCATATGTTGCTGCTCTCCAGAATGGATGGTAAGGTGTGGTAAACCCAAATGGGAAATAAGTCCAGAGAGTCAAGGTCTATAGTAAACCAGTGTGCTTCTTTATGGGAGGAACTAAGGTGCAAAACAATATAGGCAAGGCATAGGGCTGACTTCTCCAGTTTCCTCTCTGTCAGAAGAAGGGTTTGATGCAGAGGAACGGCCTGAGCTAGCTGTCCCTCTCTGTCTCTGACGGATGGTACCCTGGACTGCAAAACACAGGGATCTCTGACTGCTCTTCGTATATACAGTTTCTGGCTAACTAGAACCTTCTGGTGGGAAGGTTGGGGTGGAGAAACAGCATAAACAGTTACAATGTTATAAGTCTGGTCTCTCATAGACTTGCATTTGACCTTCAGTAATGCAGCAGTTTTTCCAGTCAAAAACAAGTCTTCAGACATTATAAGATAGCAAAACCTGGCATGCAAAATGTCACTCTGCCTGTCTTTTGGTGGCAAACAATTTTGGCTTTTTCCCTCTAAATTATGCTCTTTTTTAAACCTTATGATAGCTGTGGAAAATTACCAGCTTCTCACCATTAGCTAGAAAGTCTTAAAAGTCTCTGAGTATTCATTAACCCTTTCCACAGAGCTTTGCAAATACAGTGCAAATGAACAGGATATATATCACAACAAACATAAAATATAGTTACACAGTATTAAACAGCATAAACAGGGGCAAATGTCCACACATGTCTAGACTTCACAGTACCCCTGCTCCAGGGCACTACATATTCACTTTGCTCGATCCTTCTCTCCTCTGATATCATGTGTCAGGGGAGAGTCTGGAGCTCCCCCCACATACCAGACTGTATGCCAAACCCACCAGTGTCTGCTCTTTCAGTCGACAATACACTAATGTGTATGGGGGCCTTTAAATCCAAGCTATAAAACAACCGAATTACCAAACAAACAAAAAAATACCCTAAATATTTGAATAATATATAGTAAATTACAGTTGTATTGTCCAGGGCACCAGAAGACCGTTTTTTTTCCCTTCTTTTTACTCTTTCTTTTCGATGGTCATTGAGGATATAGAGGTAGTGGAAATGAGCCTGGTGTGAGGACCAGTGTCAGTAGCACCTGGCCTCATTGTGGTGGTGTGACGTCACCACTACCATGCAAAATACTAATGCAGTATGCTGTGAAATACATGTAATATCCCTGGCCATAATTGCTGCTCCATGTGTCGATAGTGTCTTGAACCTTGCTGTACAGTGACAATTCCAAGGAAAGGCACATGTTCTCTGCCACATGAGAGTACAAGATAGACTATAATGAAGAAAGTCTGCAGCGCTCTTCCAATTCTTTGCAGTTTATTCAATCATGTGCATCAAATATGGCAATGTTTTGACTATATCCTACTCTTTATCAAGCTTTATCGTGGTTTAAAGGGGTTGTCTCATCATGGACAATGGGGGCATATTGCTAGGATATTCCCCCATTGTTTTATAGGTATGGGTCTCACCGCTGGGACCTGCACCTATAACGAGAACGGAGCCACGCAAGGTGGTGGTTTGAAGACTTCAGTCCGGCCACCACCAAGCCGGCTCCCCGTAGCGGCTATTTTCGCTGACCCCATAGAAAAAGAATAGAAGGCGGCTGCGCATATGCATAGCACCCTCCTTCACTTGGGAGGCTACATTATCGATATAGGAGCGGGTCCCAGCAGTGGGAACCTCACCTATAAGACAATGAGGGCATGTAAATAGGGAGGTAAACAAGTGGTTCAAGAACAGGTGTCGGAAAGAGGGCTTTGGGTTTATGGAGAACTGGGCCAACTTCTCTGTCGGCTACAGTCTCTATCGTAGGGTTGGGCTGCACCTCAATGGGAAAGGGGCATCTGTATTGGGGAAAAAGATGGCTAGAAGGTTAGAGGAGTGTTTAAACTAGGGACAGGAGGGAAGGGTAATTAAGTTATAGGATGGGAAGATGATATAGTGGGAATAACTGAGACATGGCTGGATGATAGCTATGACTGAGCATTTAATGTACAGGATTACTGTCTGTTTAGAAAGAATCGCCAAAACAGGAGAGGGGTAGCGGTTTGCCTTTATGTAAAGTCCTGTCTAAAGCCCACAGTCCAAAAAGATATAAGTGAGGGACATGAACATGTGGAGTCACTATGGGTAGAAATACATGGAGGCAAAAACAATAATAAAATACTAATAGGAGTTTGTTATAAACCACCTAGTATACCAGAGTCCACAGAAAATCTACTACTAAATGAGATAGACGAGGCGGCAAATCATAATGAGGTTGTTATTATGGGGGACTTCAGTTACCCAGATATAGACTGGGTTCAGGCCTGACTAGAGGAACAGCCATACTGGACTTAGTATTAACCAATAGACCTGACAGAACAACAGATGTGCAGGTTGGGGGACACCTGGGAAATAGTGACCATAAAGTAATAACTAGTGTTGAGCGAGCACCAAAGTGATAGTGTGCTCGGGTGCTCTGGCCAAACACATTGGTATGCTCGTGTTTTCTACCGAGCACCCAAGCACAATGGAAGTCAATGGGAGAACCCCAGGCACCCCCTGCTTGGAAGAAAAGAGGATGTCTGGTTCATAAAAAAAAGTTAGAAATTGATGGAAACCCCATCAAAATGGTTTGGAAACAGCATTAAGAGGATAGCTGGATGTGTCTTAGACTCCTATTATGTACAACATACAATAGACAACCACACAAAGGCTATATGCCAAAAGCCAGGTATATGAAAGCCATCAATCTAGCCATGAGACACATAACAGCCAGCATACCTTACAATAGCAGCCTTGTACACTATGAGACATTCCAAACCAGCTCTCATCTGACTGAGAACCAGTAAACCTCAAAGTTATTTTGCATCTTTTGGATGGCTTGGGTGGACCTGCACACCTAGATCAAAATCATTAGGGTGACAAAAAGTTTGTCCTAACATAATATTAAATAACCTTTCTATACAGTTTTGTCATGTAAAAACTCATTTGCATAAACATGGTCATATGAGAAAGATATGCAAATGAGCAGAATCTGCTTTGTTTTTCAGCTGTCATAAGACTATGAAAACCAATAGATGGCGCTATTGAGTTATGAACAGCACCATCTATTGGTTTCATAGTCTTCTGACAAAACGATTGGTCTTGTCATAAGACTGTGAAACCAATAGATGGCGCTGTTCATAACTCAATAGCGCCATCTATTGGTTTTCATAGTCTTATGACAGCTGAAAAACAAGGCAGATTCTTCTCATTTGCATGTCTTTCCCATATGCCCATGTTTATGCAAATTAGTTTTTTCATGAAAAAACTGTATAGAAAGGTTATTAAATATTATGTTAGTACAATCAGAAAACTTTTTGTCTCCCTAATGTTATTGATCTAGGTGTGCAGGTTCACCCAAGCCATTCAAAAGATGCAAAATAACTTTGAGGTTTAGTGGTTCTCTGTCTCAAAGATAGATTGATGGCTTGCACATACCTGGCTTTTGGCATATAGCCTTTGTGTGGTTGTCTATTGTATGTCATAGATAATAGGAGTCTAAGATGCATCCAGCTTTCCTCTTAATGCTGTTTCCAAACCATTTTAATATGGTTTCCATCAATTTATAACCTTTTTTTATGAACCAGACACCCTCTCTTCTTTAGAGCAGGGGGTGCCTAGTATGATGCTCGGGTCTCCCATTGACTTTCATTGTACTCGAGCCCCCAAAGTATTTGGCTGAGCACTCAGATCTGCCGAGCATAGCAATGCTTGAGCCGAACAGCAGTTCGGCTGAGCATGCTCGCTCAATGCAGGATGCCAGACCAAACAGGGGAATTGTGTGTGAGGTCACGGTGTGAGCAATATGTGGGCCCAGGTGAATACAGTTCTGGTTACTCACGGTTACGTTGTCCCTGGGCAGGCTCGCATAAGTGAAGAGGAAAACGGCACAAGGATTTTCTGAGACGCACTCTGGTGTAAAAGACACAGGCCAGATGGTGATTCGAGGTGCCCCTGGTGGTCTGTATTAATGTGCCTATACAAGGTCCCTTGTAGTTGTGACGCCAGTACCTTTTGTGGTGGTACAACCATTTATTGTAGTGTTAAGGGGATTCTGTCACCTCGTTTTAGCTTATAGAGCTGCGGGCATGCACGGCTAGATCGCCGCTAGCATGTCTGCAATAAACCTGTCCCATAAAGTGGTGTCCTTTTGTTATGTTTAAAATAAGATTTTAGAGATATGTAAATGAGCCTTGTAAGGTGCCCAAGGGGCTATACTAACCTTCTTGATGCCCAGCCACGCCTCTGTGAAGGAGCCCAGAACCGCCTGCGTCCTCCGAATCGCCTCCTTTCTTCACAGTTATATTGCCATAATCTCGCGATGCGCGAGCTTGCGCATGCGCAGTTCCTTACCTGGGGCTCATGCCAGCACAGGGAAGGAACACTATACCGGCACTGCGCATGCGTGAGCTCGCTCATCGCGAGATTACGGCAATCTAACTGTGAAGAAAGGAGGATTCAAAGGACGCAGGTGGTGCTGTGCTCCTTCACAGGGGGGCGTGGCTGGGCACCAAGAAGGTTAGTACAGCCTCTTAAGCACCTTACAAGGCTAATTTACATATCTCTAAAATCATTTTTTAAACATAATAAAAGGACACCGCTTTATGGGACAGGTATATTGCGGACATGCTAGCGGCGATTTAGCCGTGCATGTCCGCATCTCTATAAGCTAAAACAAGGTGAGGAACTGAAGACTGAGACAGGAAGGATGAAATCCAGGGTGGAACTTTACTGAAAGTAAATCCTGGTAACAATACATCCAAGTAATAACAGTCTCTTGGCACAGCTGTCTTGCTGGTCCTTTGTCTTGAATAAACTGTAGTAATCCCTTAGATACTTGGCTGAATGCAGCTTGGACACTGGTCACCCCGGAGGAGTAGTCTATTGGAGTGGATTGCTTACCTCTAGGTAGAATAGTTGCAGGCTTTAAAACCCTGGACTGTGGAGCCGACAGGGACAGAGCAGAGAGGCTGTGAATAAGCCTCTCTCCAGCTATGCAGCTTCATTGCTGCTGCTTTCTGACTAAACTCATGAGTGAACTGGACTGCTCTCAGCTCTACTCTGCACTGAACTGAACTGCCTAACTAGGTCTGAGCTAAACTATTCATATATATATATTTTTATATATATATATATATATATATATATACTGACACTGCCCCATCTTGTGGAGAAACTATTGTAGTGCATCCTAACTAGGCCTGTTTAAAGGATCTTGCATGTGGAATCACACAGTAAAATGGGAGAATATGACATGAGATGAAGTTTAAAATGCAGGCATATTACATGACATTAAAACATAATAAAAACAAGTTTGTGGTGCCCACGGTCACATAGTGGGACACTGCATCAACACTAGTAATAACCTTCCAATTGTCATTCAAAAGAGTGTTTCTTCAGGGAGAACAAAAAATCTACTTAAAAAAAACTAATTTTAGCCAACTAACTGGGACAAAGTCCTCAAAAATAAAAATACAGCCACAAAATGGGATATTTTTAAAAGCATCCTAAAATCTAATTGTTAGCGGTTCATACCTTATGGGAATAAAAGTTTAAGGAACAACAAAAAAAAATATGTGGATAAATAGAACTGTAAAGATAGAAATAAATGACAAAAATAAATAATTTAAATCACTAAAACAGGAGGGTAGCGAGGAAGCACAGAAAAACTATAAGAAAAAAATTGAATATGTTTAAAACAAAAAAAGATGCTAAACTAGAGACCGAGAGATTAATTGCCAAAGAGAGTAATACTAACCCTAAAATGTTCTTCAATTATATAAATTGTAAAAAGTATAATTCTGATGGTGTCGACTCTTTACAAAATAATGAGGGGGGGAGTTGCAGAGAGCGATGAGGAGAAAGCAAAGCTATTTAAAAAAAAAATTCTCTACTATATTCACTGAAGAAAATAAACTGTCAGATGAAATGCAGAATGTAAAAGTAAATTTCCCATTAAAAGAGCCCTGTCTGACCCAGGAAAAAGGACAGCGGCATCTTAAAAAGCTTAAAATAGACAAATTGCCAGGACCAGATGGCATACACCCCCGTATCCTAAGAGAATTAAGTAATGTCATAGCCAGACCCTTATTTTTCATAATTACGGACTCTATACTGACAGGGAGTGTTCCACAGGATTGGCGCATAGCAAATGTGGTGCCAATATTCAAAAAGGGTCCAAAAACAGAGCCTGGAAACTATAGGCCAGTAAGTTTAACATGTATCATGGGAAAACAGTTTGAAGGTTTTTTTAAGAGACGTTATCTTGGAGTACCTCAATGGAAATAAGCAACTAACTCTATATCAGCATGGCTTCGTGAGGGATCGCTCATGTCAAACTAATTTAATCAGTTTCTAGGAGGAGGTAAGTTCTAGACTTGACAGCGGTGAATCAATGGATGTCGTATGTCTGGACTTCTCCAAAGCATTTGACACTGTACCGCATAAAAGGTTAGTATATAAAATAAAAATGCTTGGACTGGGAGAAAATGTCTGTATGTGGGTAAGTAACTGGCTTAGTAATAGAAAACAGAGGGTGGTTATTAACGGTACACACTCAGATTGGGTCAATGTCACTAGTGGGATACCTCAGGGGTCAGTATTGGGCCCTATTCTCTTCAATATATTTATTAATAGAGATGACCTTGTGGTTCGCAGGCGGTAGTTTCGCGGCAAACTTTGCTTGGTAACTGTTCGCCGAACAGGCGAACATATGGCAATGTCCAGTGCCATAATCTTTTGCATTGTGCAGAATTTTGACCCATGACACATCCATCAGGTGGGACAGGACAGCCAATTGAGACATTTCAGCACATGGACAAACCCCCTACCCTATAAATAAACCCGATCTGGCAGCTATTTTACATTCAGTTTTTTTGCCAGTATACAGAGAGGTTGCTGTGTGGAGCAGGGACAGACCTTTTGAGGACTGGTATATGTGTCTGCTCTCGATAGGTGTGACATACAGAGGGGTGTGATATCCTTATAATATACTTTCTAACATCTTGCACAGTAAAATATAATTTTTTTGCAGATGACACTAAACTGTGTAAAGTAATTGACACAGAAGAGGACAGTAGACTGCTACAGAGGGATCTAGATAGATCGGAGACTTGGGCAGAGAAGTGGCAGGTGAGGTTTAACACTGACAAATGTAAGGTTATGCAAATGGAAAGGAATAATGCAAGTCACCAGTACATACTAAATGTTAAAACACTGGGTAACACTGACATGGAAAATGACCTAGGAATTAGCCAACTAAGCTGCAGAAACCAGTGTCAGGTAGCTGCTGCCAAGGCCAATAAGATAATGATTTGCATCAAAAGGGGCATAAATGCCCGTGATGAGAACATAGTCCTACCACTTTACAAATCATTAGCCAGACCACACATGGAGTACCTTGTACAGTTCTGGGCTCCTGTGAACAAGGCAGACATAGCATAGCTGGAGAAGGTTCAGAGGAGAGCAACTAAAGTAATAACTGGAATGGGTGGACTACAGTACCTTTAAAGATTATTACATTTAGGGTTATTCACTTTAGAATAAAGAGGACTGAGGGGAGATCTAATAACTATGTATAAATATATCAGGGTTCAGTACAGGGATCTCTCCCATCATCTATTTATCCCCAGGTCTGTGACTGTGACAAGGGGACATCCTCTGCGTCTGGAGGAAAGAAGGGTTGTACACAAACATAGAAGAGGATTCTTACGGTAAGAGCAGTGAGACTATGGAACTCTCTGCCTGAGGAGGTGGTGATGGTGAGTTCACTAAAAGAGTTCAAGAGGGGCCTGGATGTATTTCATTTTACAGGCTATAGCTACTAGAGAGGGGTTGTTGATCCAGGGAGTTATTCTGATTGCCTGATTGGAGTCAGGAATTTTTTTTCCCCCCCTTAAGTGGGGAAAATTGGCTTCTAACTCACATTTTTTTTTTGCCTTCCTCTGGATCAACTTGCAGGATAACAGGCTGAACTAGATAGACAGATGTCTTTTTTAGGCCTTATAAACTACAGATGTAGTAGAGTTAACACACACGCTTTATGAGATGTGTTATCTAAAAGCAAACACCTTCAATTGCTCTTCAATGGCTTTTGTTTCAAAATAACGCGATTAGTTAAGAAATTTGAGTTAAGAGTTTGTGTGTTAACTCTTCTACATCTGTATGTTACTATGTGTGAGGATTCGCTCTTGTAGGCAGGGTTAGCAGACACAGAACAGAGGCAAAAGAAACAGTTTGTAAAACAAAACTTCAGTGTTTATTCACACAGGAGGAAAAAAACAAAGCAACATTTTTCAGTCTTAGTGTTTGTTCAAACAAAGGAAAGTCCAAAAAACAAAACAGTCACCTTGTTAGCAGGTTTTTTCAGCGGTCCACAAACAGGCTTTAGGGGGCCTGTTTCAGCGTATGCGGCTCTCAGCCCTCAAGCACAGTACCATGCCTCAGATCCCAAAACAGAGACCTCGATTCTGAGACAGCCAGGTACTGCCAAAACCCAGACCGGCACTTAAACTACGGTCCAGTATTTGATCTCAACTGGCTGGTAATCAGCCCAGCCGCCCATGTTGGGAGGAAAATACCTGCCTTCCCAAACAAAACCTCTTGCTATGTCACGTATGTTACATAACTTAAAAAAATATATATAATGGCAGTATGGCAACTTGGCATTCTCCATCAAGGCTGGGGGCACGCCAAAAGCAGTGGAAACCACAAGGTGGTATGCCATTAACTGTACCACAAGCAATTTGACAAGTTGGGAGAACAGTTGCCACACAAGCAGATTACTGGGTATGTATTGTTGTTTCCTGCCCACACATTGAATGGTCGATGATGGAGTGGTATCAAGAGAAGCAGTAGCTGATATTCACAGTGATGACAACAATGGCCATGTACTACATGTGCTCTCACTACTAGAATGATGACAATAAGAAGAAGGTTGGTCTTGCTCATCGCTAGTTTGATGTTTCCACGTGAGTTTATGATGTCAATTAATATGCTGAAGGAGAGTCATAGGGGGTCATTTACTAACCAGAAAACAACTGTAGATTTATTAAAAACGTTTCACTTGTTCTTCCAACAAACTTTCTCAATTCTGAGAATTGAGAAAGCTTGTTGGAAGAACGAGTGAAACTTTTTCAAGAAATCTACAGTACGTCCAGTTGCCTTGATTTATTCTTTACAGATATACCATGACATGGATAAATGAGAACCTTCACAGACACACCTATATTAGGCTTATTTCTGGTGCAGATTTCAGAGCAAAACTCCTTTGTGTCGCAATCTGTAACTTTTCCCTGCTCACGCCAGGTCTAAAAAAAGTGGGCGTGGTATGGACAGGGAAGGAAACTGGCCAGCAGGCCCGTCTCAATTACCATTTTCTACACCTGTTTTAGGCATACAATATGGTCTAAATGTAAAACAGCTAGGAAGCTGTCTTACATTTAGAAGCGGGCGGTGCCTCTGCATAACTCCGGCAGATCCACCTTCAGGTATAGGGGATATTAAGATCGGCATCTAAAACAACACTCTTAATAAATGATCCCCATAGTTCTTATATTTATTTATAAATAGCCATTTCTTATTCTCTATCTGCAGAAATTACACACTGTGATGGCTTTTTTTAGCAGATAATGTAGAGGAAAATTGGTCTGACAGCTTTTGAACCTACATCAACAGCATCAGTGGCATCTCTTGCTCCTGAGCTGCCCCCCAATATCTTCCCCTTGACAGGCTATACAAATGTTTGGGCTGTACATCAGCTTTGTTCTTTTTCATCTCAACCCCCCTCCTCCTCTGATGTCATTGTCACCTCCACAATTATCATAATCGTCATTATCATCATCTCTGCCACTGATAAGTCACTAGCTCCTTGCCCTCCACCATGATTCCCACCTCCATACATGCCACTAACACTTCAGCTACCAGTGCCCCAGCCACCACCACTATCATGATTAGAAATGTCATTACTACGACCACTAACACAGCTAGGCTTTTCAGTCATGTCTTCCACCTCTGCTTGATCCTCCTCCTTATCATTATCCAAACACTTACAGTTCTAATACAAACTCATGAAAAGGAACACTGAGTTAAATATCTTCCTTAGCACCCAGTATGTTGTCTTTTGGGAAAAAAGAAGACGTCCTAATTAAATGGCAGTAAAACATAGGTAGAAGCAGCACCACAAGGTCCATGGTCGATGTATCACACGATGCAACAGCCTCACCAGTGACCCACGATCCAGCAGGCCATGAAGATAGGCGAAAAACAAATTGGCACCGGCAGCATCTCACATCATCCAAATTTTTATTGCGACCTCAAGACATAGTACAAAAATGCAGCAACGTTTCGGCTGATACTCAACATCACAATTACACATATATATACCCCGCATATAAAAACACACCCCCTCACAATCACCAATAGTAATCGCTGGTCACATCATTTGCCAATCCCTGTTTCCTGTGCATTAGCCTAATGAGTTATTACCTTTCACCTGACCAAAGACATAATGCGGCGGTATCCACAATGTCGGCGTTGCTGCAAGCGATGTGCGCATATGCGCACAGCTGAACTTACTTAATAGGGTGTATACCAGTATCCATGTATACTGATGACGCTAGTTCCTCCAGCCAATCGGCTGCTACAATCATGTTATGACGCGCGCGGTCATGTGACGCGCCCGCTGACGTCATCAAGATGCGCAACTGCGCATTTGATGACCACAGCGCGTAATAGACGCTCATGCACAGCGTCACTAGGATACAGCATCCACAGCGTCATGGTAACAGGACGCATCCTAGATATAATCATTCACCAAGAATCTTTCACTCAGCTATATCAGGATAGATCCATTTGGATCATCAAACCTGTTGATCGCATAGGGCAACTCCGATTATCGCAGATATAAGAACCGCCTAGTCAACATCATAGTATAGTGATCATATAGCATTTAATACACGCAACAACATGTTTCAATCAACCGCATTGTAAGGGCCATCCATATATTGTTTGCATCCCCTGTTCGCGGAGTGCAACACACCAGATCAATTAGGTGGGCCTATGATCAACTCAAGGAGCAGGGGGTGAAACCACCAAAAGTTTACATATAGTATTATAAAAACAAGATGTCCCAATACCAAAGGGACATACTGCAGACGCAGGTGACGTTAAATTCTATATTAAGGCCAAATGGTTGCAGAGACCTAAGGGTGTGAATCCATTTTAGTTCCTTTCTTCTCAAGATCTTATTTCTGTCCCCACCCCATCTCAAATATCCTACACTATCAATTGCACAAAATCTTAATTGATTTATGGAATGATTAATCAATATTGGTGATTGTGAGGGGGTGTGTTTTTATATGTGGGGTATATATATGTGTAATTGTGATGATGTCATTAGGCTTGACAAATGCTGAGTAGCAGCCGAAACGTTGCTGCATTTTTGTACTATGTCTTGAGGTCGCAATAAAAATTCGGATGATGTGAGATGCTGCCGGTCCTAATTATATGGGTCAGTGAAGACAGAGATGAGAGAAACAAAATTTTTCTATTAGACCACTAATCACCTTTTATAGAGGAGAAGCAGGAGGATTGTACTGAACACTGGCTCAAAGGCATGGTGTCAGACTTAGAGGTAAGATCAATATTGTCCTGCCATGACTGAGATGATGAGTCAGCCATTGATTCCAAACTGTTTTCTTCTTTCTACACAATAATACACCATTGATTACTGGAGTTGAAGAGAAAGTAGGGCCTGATACTACTGGCTAGATGGCTTGTTCTGTGATTTAAGATCTCTATTCTATCTCTCCTAAGTCTAACCTCACTAAATACATGCATTACACGTACACTAAGTCATCTCTACTTTAAACCTTTAGTTCTTCATGATTGGCTGGGGCTGAATGTAAGGAATTATAGCTAAACTTGATGGCCCTGGGTGCCACCTGATGACATGTGATCCTCCATCTTCATCTTCTGTCTTCTGATCTGTAAAAATGGTGATCACCATTTTGAGTGATTCGTGTGGGATGAATCTCATAAGTTTTGGATTTGCTGAAAACAGAACCTTTTAGCAAATTCATACTACATTTGATCAGTGTAAAATCAATTCTCTCATCATCCCAGTTGAAAATTGCACATTAAAACTTCTCTCTATATCAATACCTAATAAAATTGCTAGATTTGAGTTATAGTTTAGCATACCATCAGCTATCTAGATATTCCACTGCTGCTTTAAATCCAATTTTCCAACAAACATGTTTAGAGTGTTAACCTTTCAATATGTAAAGTAGACATTCATTAAAGTGTGATGAGTAGTAGCCATTGGTAACTTTCTAGATTGGAGGGACAAGAACTGCATTGGTCTCAGAGGAAGACTTAGAGCTTAAAGTGGCCCTGGGAAAAATCTAAAAGAGGCCTCATGTTGTAGGCTGGTCCAAATTGGCAAAAGGTGGGCCAACACAAGTAGGCAGGGGTAACACAAATAGGCAGGGATAACAGAAGTAGGCCGAGCAAGCAATACCAAAATACAAAGTGCCACCCAACAGAACCAAATACAATACAATGCAGCAAAAAATACTACAGCCCCTGCTGCAGTATTCAACTGTATCACCATCCTGAGAACCTCAATCCAGTTGAATTCAGGAGGGCTCCTGTGGTCAAATGCCAGGCGCATATGTATCTGATGCTCCTAGCATTAATTACTACTAATAGAATCAAATAGTTAGGAATCCAGCTGGCGGCCATAAGCAGGTTGATTTTAATTAGTGTTAGTATATAGCCTGGCCCGCTCCCCCTCACTCACTGAAGCCATATGGCACCAGGAGAGAGATAGTGTGTGGACTCTCATTGCAGTCCTTGGTGACCATGTGGCGCCGGGGGTGGTGTGGAGTGGGCCCGGCGTGCATGCTGGTAACTGCTTTCCCTGGATATAATGGAGGCCATTTTGGCACCGAAAATGACAGAAATTCAGGCGGATCCAGCATGTAAGTGGAACCTGCACTTTCTGAATTATATGATAGCCACTATGGCACATAACAGGTATATTTAGTGTTAGGAACCCGTCTAACTAGAGATTGCCTTGACGTTCGGCAGACGGGCTCAAATAATTTTGTACAAAACGATTTGCCAAGTATCTCTAACTTATTAGTTCAGCATTTGATATTATGATGCAATTTTGTACTTTATTTGGTTTGCAGTGAGCTGTTGCATTGCTTGTTTTAACAATAAGCAGGGCTCTGGCTGCCCCAAGGCATCGGCTGACTGGGAATTTTTCCCTTTGGTCAACCACTCTGGTTGGTCTACATTCTTGACCTAGGGATGAGCTTGGCTAAAATAGCAGGAAGACAAGTGGCTCATCTACTTCCTCTAGCATGTTGGCTATTAGAAATTCTTCTCTGCATTTGGCTGATGGTTGTAGTCAAAAAAATAATGAAATTGCCATTATAATGGTTATGAATTATTAACAATGATTTGTTTACGGGTCACAAATGGATATAGAAAAAGAGAATGTACTTGTGATGTTAGAGGTTTATTTATATAAAACTACCGGTATATATTTCTCAAACATGGTTGCCAATTGCATATGCTGCACATTCTAAGGTTTATTTGGAAAGAAAACAATATCCTAATATGGTTATGTAGGTAATCAAGGGTTGATATAATATTAATATTTAGTATCACAAAATTTCAACAACAATGGTTTTAATTCATAATTTGAACAATAAAATGAAAAATATGTAAAAGCATGTATAAAAATGGTGGTTATTGATAGCAGAAAAATTTACAATATTTAGAGCAGCGGTTGTTTATTGCAGCAATATTTAGAGCAGCGGTTATTATATAGCATCAATATTGTATAGGTAACAGCAAATGTCATTAATATTTATAAATGCAATATTGATGTAATATTGAAGCAGCGGTTGTTGGTTGCAGCAGTTAATATCAAGGCAACAGTCATCAATAGCAGTCTATAAATAGTTAATTATTTTCCAGTTTTAGGATGCAGCTATCCCTGCCACCCTCACTTTAAAAACATGGATGTTGGTAATCACAATGATTTTGCAACAGCGTTTCTTTCAGCATATATCAATAGTATGTTGTTCACAGTTGTTTTTGTTCAACTCCCGATATTTGCTAGGGATTTAATTTAATGATGCATCCGTGTGTAATACATTGGTGAGAAATATAGTATGTTTGTTACTCACTGTTTTGTTCTGCAAAGCTGTGGTAATGTACTGATTAGAGTGGCGTCCCACTCTATGTACAGTGCACTCACCCTCCTTGATCACAGTGCCTTTAGCTGTAACCTCCATTGTTGTTCACCTGTGTGCTTGCGCTTGTTTCTGCTGTACCTCGGCGTCCCACGTGGTAATTGTAAGTCCCGTTTTATAATCTCGCTTGAATGTTCGTTAATGGCGAAAATTCGATTTGTATTCGCTTTTGAAAGGAAGTATTCGAAAACTTGTGATCGCTTGCCAGTAGTGTCTGGAGGATTTTTGATCGCTTGTCCGCGATAAATTAAGTGGGTCTTTTCGGAATGTCCACTAAATGCGTTTCGAGGTTCAAACCTCTTTCTCAGTAGCCATATCATATTAATATTAATGACATTTGCTTTTACCTATACAATATTGCTGCTATATAATAACCGCTGCTCTAATATTGCTGCTACAAATAATCACTGCTCTAAATATTGCTGCTATAAACAACTGCTGCTCTAAATATTGTCAATTTTGCTGCTATCAATAACCACCATTTTTATACATGCTTTTACATTTTTGAATTTTATTGTTCAAATTGTTAATTTAAACCATTGTTGTTGAAATTTTGTGATAATAAATATTATTTTTATATCAACCCTTGATTACCTACATAACCAGATGAGAAGTGCCTGCTATATTTGAAAAACGTATTACATGAATCTGTTATTGGCTGAAATCACTATTAAGCAAGAGCACCCGTCCTTTGATATCAGGAAAGTGAGCCACTATATAATTTTTAATCAATATACTAATATATCTGACATTGTTGATGTTTAGAACTTTATGATTCATTGTTGTTCTTCGAGCGATTAAAGCATGTAAAGACTTTCCCAAGCCTTTTGCCCTATTGGTGGAAACATGGACAGTGAAATTTCAAGCTAACCCCAACTGGTGTTACCTTGTTAGAGAGTGTTACCTTGCTTTTCATGACCTATTTTGCAAAATCCAAGCGCCTTCACAGTAGATGCTTAACTCATGTAAATATTTACAGAAATGTGAGGGGCATGAGATACACTCACTCTTTCTCTTTCTCTCTGTATATATATATATATATATATATATACAGTACAGACCAAAAGTTTGGACACACCTTCTCATTCATAGAGTTTTCTTTATTTTCATGACTATGAAAATTGTACATTCACACTGAAGGCATCAAAACTATGAATTAACACATGTGGAATTATATACATAACAAAAAAGTGTAAAAACAACTGAAAATATGTCATATTCTAGGTTCTTCAAAGTAGCCACCTTTTGCTTTGATTACTGCTTTGCACACTCTTGGCATTCTCTTGATGAGCTTCAAGAGGTAGTCACCTGAAATGGTCTTCCAACAGTCTTGAAGGAGTTCACAGAGATGCTTAGCACTTGTTGGCCCTTTTGCCTTCACTCTGCGGTCCAGCTCTACCCAAACCATCTCGATTGGGTTCAGGTCCGGTGATTGGTGAGGCCAGGTCATCTGGCACAGCACCCCATCACTCTCCTTCATGGTCAAATAGCCCTTTCACAGCCTGGAGGTGTGTTTGGGGTCATTGTCCTGTTGAAAAATAAATGATGGTCCAACTAAACGCAAACCGGATGGAATAGCATGTCACTGCAAGATACTGTGGTAGCCATGCTGGTTCAGTATGCCTTCAATTTTGAATAAATCCCCAACAGTGTCACCAGCATTGTACCCCCACACCATCACATCTCCTCCTCCATGCTTCACGGTGGGAACCAGGCATGTAGAGTCCATCCGTTCACCTTTTCTGCCTCGCACAAAGACACGGTGGTTGAAACCAAAGATCTCAAATTTGGACTCATCAGACCAAGCAACAGATTTCAACTGGTCTAATGTCCATTCCTTGTGTTCTTTAGCCCAAACAAGTCTCTTCTGCTTGTTGCCTGTCCTTAGCAGTGGTTTCCTAGCAGATATTCTACCATGAAGGCCTGATTCACACAGTCTCCTCTTAACAGTTGTTCTAGAGATGTGTCTGCTGCTAGAACTCTGTGTGGCATTGACCTGGTCTCTAATCTGAGCTGCTGTTAACCTGCGATTTCTGAGGCTGGTGACTCGGATGAACTTATCCTCTGCAGCAGAGGTGACTCTTGGTCTACCCTTCCTGGGGCGGTCCGCATGTGAGCCAGTTTCTTTGTAGCGCTTGATGGTTTTTGTGACTGCACTTGGGGACACTTTCAATGTTTTCCCAATTTTTCCGACTGACTGACCTTCATTTTTTAAAGTAATGATGGCCACTCGTTTTTCTTTACTTAGCTTCTTTTTTCTTGCCATAATACAAATTCTAACAGTCTATTCAGTAAGACTATCAGCTGTGTATCCACCTGACTTCTCCACAACGCAACTGATGGTCCCAACCCCATTTATAAGGCAAGAAATCCCACTTATTAAACCTGACAGGGCACACCTGTGAAGTAAAACCCATTTCAGGTGACCACCTCTTGAAGCTCATCAAGAGAATGCCAAGAATGTGCAAAGCAGTAATCAAAGCAAAAGGTGGCTACTTTGAAGAACCTAGAATATGACATATTTTCAGTTGTTTCACACTTTTTTGTTATGTATATAATTCCACATGTGTTAATTCATAGTTTTGATGCCTTCAGTGTGAATCTACAATTTTCATAGTCATGAAAATAAAGAAAACTCTTTGAATAAGAAGGTGTGTACAAACTTTTGGTCTGTACTGTATAAATATATATATATATATATATAGTATTCCAGTAATCCCTCCCTTACTCTTCTCCTTTCCTTTTTTTATACTGTGTGTCATATTAAGATAAATACTGGGTAATATGAAAATAAATCTTCTACATGTGTCCTAGGAGGTCAGCTACTTCCTCATTCTTCCTCCTTACAATCATTGGATTGGCTGCGGAAGACAACCATTTACATAAGGAATCTCCCCCATTTCCCTGTCAACAGTAAGCCCCCAGTGGCAAATATTGAAGAGATCAGCAGGAATGTAACCCCTGTCTTCTCTGCAGGCTTTCTACAACACTGTGTTAGATTCATGCAGAACACCTTGCAAACTGACAAATACTTTCAGCAAGTGTTTCTCATTTATCGGTTTAATGTCTCTTTAAGGGCAATGTCCATGGGGCTGACAGTGTCATACAGTGTAGGGACATACCACAATGACAGCAGGAATGGTAATCCATTTGTTAATTCATCCATACCTTTCCAGGGAAAATAGAAAGGGACAGTTCATTGCAGAGTAATACTGCTCCAGAATTGTTAGTAAAAAGTTCTAAAAATCTTTAAAACATATTTTGTGTATTAATTCCTCACAGTTATTAAGCAGTTATGGACAAACATTGGCCGACGTTCGCATTCAAATGTTCGCAAACCATGTATTTGCAGCAGGCCCCATAGACTTGAATTACAGGCGAACCTGAAAAACCTTCAGGTCATATTTGCAGCCACCAAATACTACTAGAAGTGCACAAATAGTCCCACAACATGGACAGTGACATATGTATGAGATGTATTATGCGAATTTGCGATCTCCATTCATAATTTTTTTTCATTACGAAATATCGGCAATGTAATTTCCATGTATGGGCATGCGCAAAATTGGCGTGGCCTACTACAGCAACTGGTTTCCACCGACCTGAAGTTGAATGCGATCAGAAAAGATGGTTGGCAGCAATGTTTGCGACGTTGAGGAAGAACTCCTGATCACTGTAAGTAATTGGACATTAAAGCAGTGTATTTGATTACATTTCACATGCATGTCAGAACAATCGCTTTAAATGCAGATATATGCAAAATTTGCCATTGTGAAAATGCTTAATGATGCGATTTTTTTTCCGCAGTACACACAGCTTCACATTTTATAAGGTCTCAGTAGATAATAGTGATTGGTGCACTAATTATTGTTGTAACATCACAGCACTATGTCTGTAGCATGTACACTACGTGCAGAATTATTAGGCAAATGAGTATTTTGACCACATCATTCTCTTTATGCATGTTGTCTTACTCCAAGCTGTATAGGCTCGAAAGCCTACTACCAATTAAGCATATTAGGTGATGTGCATCTCTGTAATGAGAAGGGGTGTGGTCTAATGACATCAACACCCTATATCAGGTGTGCATAATTATTAGGCAACTTCCTTTCCTTTGGCAAAATGGGTCAAAAGAAGGACTTGACAGGCTCAGAAAAGTCAAAAATAGTGAGATATCTTGCAGAGGGATGCAGCACTCTTAAAATTGCAAAGCTTCTGAAGCGTGATCATCGAACAATCAAGCGTTTCATTCAAAATAGTCAACAGGGTCGCAAGAAGCGTGTGGAAAAACCAAGGCGCAAAATAACTGCCCATGAACTGAGAAAAGTCAAGCGTGCAGCTGCCAAGATGCCACTTGCCACCAGTTTGGCCATATTTCAGAGCTGCAACATCACTGGAGTGCCCAAAAGCACAAGGTGTGCAATACTCAGAGACATGGCCAAGGTAAGAAAGGCTGAAAGACGACCACCACTGAACAAGACACACAAGCTGAAACATCAAGACTGGGCCAAGAAATATCTCAAGACTGATTTTTCTAAGGTTTTATGGACTGATGAAATGAGAGTGAGTCTTGATGGGCCAGATGGCTGGATTGGTAAAGGGCAGAGAGCTCCAGTCCGACTGAGACGCCAGCAAGGTGGAGGTGGAGTACTGGTTTGGGCTGGTATCATCAAAGATGAGCTTGTGGGGCCTTTTTGGGTTGAGGATGGAGTCAAGCTCAACTCCCAGTCCTACTGCCAGTTTCTGGAAGAAACCTTCTTCAAGCAGTGGTACAGGAAGAAGTGTGCAAGGTAAGAAAAACATGATTTTCATGCAGGACAATGCCCCATCACACGCGTCCAAGTACTCCACAACGTGGCTGGCAAGAAAGGGTATAAAAGAAGAAAATCTAATGACATGGCCTCCTTGTTCACCTGATCTGAACCCCATTGAGAACCTGAGGTCCATCATCAAATGTGAGATTTACAAGGAGGGAAAACAGTACACCTCTCTGAACAGTGTCTGGGAGGCTGTGGTTGCTGCTGCACGCAATGTTGATGGTGAACAGATCAAAACACTGACAGAATCCATGGATGGCAGGCTTTTGAGTGTCCTTGCAAAGAAAGGTGGCTATATTGGTCACTGATTTGTTTTTGTTTTGTTTTTGAATGTCAGAAATGTATATTTGTGAATGTTGAGATGTTATATTGGTTTCACTGGTAAAAATAATTAATTGAAATGGGTATATATTTGTTTTTTGTTAATTTGCCTAATAATTATGTACAGTAATAGTCACCTGCACACACAGATATCCCCCTAAAATAGCTTAAACTAAAAACAAACTAAAAACTACTTCCAAAAATATTCAGCTTTGATATTAATGAGTTTTTTGGGTTCATTGAGAACATGGTTGTTGTTCAATAATAAAATTAATCCTCAAAAATACAACTTGCCTAATAATTCTGCACTCCCTGTATGTATGGACAGCAGAGAAATATCTCTCATATGCACACTGCACATCCATTTTCCTGCTGCACACTATATACCACACACACATACAAACACAGTCTATAGATTATAGTTTGTGTCCTGTTGGTCAGGACTCAGGAGAAGCTTTATTTTTCAGACCCCCAGTATTTGCTGGTTTATTTAGAGTTACCCAGGGTGCACCACGGGGAGGCGAACCAGCTTTACACCCCATACCGTACCGTCCCTTCACTAGACAGGTACATCTCTGCTCAGCTGGACAATATCCGATTGCTCATTCAGACCCCATGTAGCTGGCCAGCTAAGACCTGTCCTAGGTTTCTAGTATAGCTTATATGTGTATACAGATAGACCTGCTAATAGCCTTAATACAGCTCCTATATTTATGTGTTAAAAACAAAAGCAGAGTTATTTACTGTGACATCATGTTTTGGATGTCATATAACTGTTATATTTTGTGTTCACAGAAGCAGAAAAAGATAATATGCCTTTAAGATTCATTTTGTAATGTAAGGTAAGCTGAGTGACACAGCAGAAACAACAGAAAGCATAGTGTTAATCTGTTGTTGCTAGGCAGAAGTCTAGATCAATCACAGCCAGCTTCTCACAGCCTGTCTGGGAATTCCCCTAGCAGGAGCTGCTAGAATCATTATTCACCAGAGACCAGCACGATTTCAGTTTTATCCAGAAGCACTACATCCACAGCTGCCCCTCTGTCCAGGCCACTACTCACCTCCTTATAAAAACAAATCAGGTTAGTCTGACAACTTCTGTCCTTGGTAAACCCATGCTGGTTATTTATTATTTATAATATTATTTATAGTCACATACTCCTGTATATAGTCCCTTAAGAGTCCTTCAAACATTTTTCCCACAACAGAAGTTAAACAAAATGGTCTATAATTGCCTGTGGAGGACCTTGATCGTTTTTTGAATATGGGCACCATGTTTGCCTTGCGCCAATCACTTGGCACTGTACCAGTCCCTAGAGAATCCTTAAAAATTATAAACAGGGGCACAGCAATGACTGAACTGAGCTCTTTAAGCACTCTTGGGTGTACTCCATCTGGACCCGGAGTTTTGTTTACATTTACCCTATTTAACTTCTCTTGGACCATATCTACAGTTAGCCAATTGAGTATATCCCTGGATGTACTAACAGCCCCGAGCCACAGATATAGATATTCCTCTTCTTTTGTATATACAGAGCTGAAAAACCTATTTAGGAACTCTGCCTTTTCCTTATCTTCAGTGACTACCCCCCCCCTTTACCATTATTTAGTAATTTCCCCCACACTGCCCCATATAGTAATTTCCCCCACACTGCCCCATATAGTAATTTCCCCCACACTGCCCCATATAGTGATTTCCCCCACACTGCCCCATATAGTGATTTCCCCCACACTTCCTCATATAGTAATTCCCCCCCCCACTGCTCCATACAGTAATTCCCCCACCACTGCTCCATACAGTAATTTATTCCACACTGCATCCCATGTTGTAATAACCCCCCATACTGCCCCCATTAAGTAACTTGCCCTGACACTACCTTCCATTAAGTCATTATCCCCAAAACTGCCATCCATTAAGTAATTTGCCCCGACACTGCCATCCATTAAGTAATTTGCCCCACACTGCCACCCATTAAGTAATTTGCCCCACACTGCCACCATTAAGCAATTTGTCCCACACTGCCTCCATTAAGTAATTTGTCCCCACACTGCCCTTCATTAAGAAATTTGCCCCCACACTGCCCTTCATTAAGTAATTTGCCCCCACACTGCCTTTCATTAAGTAATTTGCCCCCACACTGCCCTTCATTAAGTTATTTTCCCCCACACTGCCCCAATTAATTTTCCACCACACTGCCCCAATTAATTTTCCACCACACTGCCCCTAATTAAGTAATTTTCCCCCATGGAGACATTTTCCCCCACTGTCCCTGTAGTAATATGTCCCCCAAAAATGGCACACACTGGCAAACAAGCAAAAAAAATAAAAGCTAATACTTACCTGTGTCCGGAATGGTGAGGCGCAATGATGTCATCACGCACGCTGAGCGATGACGTCACCACGCATGCTATGCCGGGCTTTTACCACCACATAGGCCTCAGAACTTCTAGGCTTGAAGCCTATGGTGGTGATAGGCGGCAGTGCAGGGAACTATGTGCACCTGTGCCCTGCCGCAATATATGGGCATTCGGGTCGGCGTTGGGCCCCCCGCGATGCCGGGCCAGGGGCTGACGACCTGAACGTCCCTATTATAATCCACCACTGTTTGCCACACATCTATTGAACACCTTTTCCAAGGCAGATTAAGGAAACCAGATCTCTTCAGTCATACGAATTCAATCAACATTTACATCCATGAGGTCCTTGATCTTGTGTTGCTTGTGATAAACAGATAATGCTGACAGAAGCATGAGTCACCAGAAATTATGCTGTAGATTCCTTGAACAAGTCCAGTTGCTTTGATTTATTACTACTGATAAATGTCCAGTTGCTTTGATTTATTACTACTGATAAATATATGATCATTTGCACATTTAAGTGGCATAAAATCATGAATTACAACACACATGCACTTATTTAGCACATAGATATAATTTACCATATTATTACATCTGCAGTTCTGCCCTTAATGTATTTGTACAAAGTTACATTTTACCAGAGGCTTGCGAAACCATAGTTAATGTTATATTTAGCAAAGAAATGATATGTTGGTAAAGTCATTTCAGATACCCATTTGTTGTTCTTTCTAGATTTTTGCCAATAAAACTGAGTTAAAAACACTAAAATAACATATTAGACCCAATGGGACTGCAATATAGAAAAAAAAAAAAAAAAACATGTAATTAATGGAGCAATGCAATCAATTTATAGTGGTTTTCAGATTGCTCCTGTTGTGTGACAGTGGCTGTCCAATTTATCTAATACAATAGAGAACTGAAATGTATAAATGTTCAAGCCGTAACTGCTGTTTTGTTCTCCCAGCAACTGACAGCCATATGTTGTAAGTGTTAATTGGGAGGTATAGACATTGAGAAGGTGGATGCTTTGTTTCTAGTACTTAGATTTTATTTTTTAAAAGATCAGTTTTTTTGTTTCAGGTTTTTCCATAGATGAATCATTGTACCACAGAGAATGCAATTTATTATGTTTGAATTGTAGTTTTAAATATCTCATTCATTCGGGAAAAAGGATAAAAATCACCAGCTGTGAAGGAAGTGGATATGTACAATAGCTATACAACAGTGTGAGTCTATCATGTTCTAGGTGTTATGTCTTGTCTTGGTTGCATTTCCGGAAGCTAAACAAAAACCCAAATGCAAGTTGCAATTTTGTCAAAAGTACATAATGACTCCATAAGCTTTCCTGCTGTGTTGAAAATATGCTGCTGCTGCTTGTGCTTGTTGGACGAGCAAATGTTCTTCTCAACTGGTGGACTGTGTGAGCTGTCTGGAGCCTGTTTCCCATGTATGCATGCCTTCCTGTAAACACTGCTCCCAACACCTCCTAACAATTAGTTCAGAACGGCCTAGATGTCAATCAATTTGTCAAAATGATCATCCTGCTTCTCTCAGTCCAATGATGCCCCCCTCTCAAAGTCTGTCAACTTGGCAAAATACATCATAGAGGCATGCCTAGCAGTCAACAATCGCCTACCAAGAGTTACATTATCCAATGGTAGTCTCTCAGAGCTCCCTCTGAGAGGGAAGTGGTGGAAGCACTCTTGCGGCAAGACCCAGTGTCTAACCAGACCACAGCTGTAATCATTTACATATCTGACTGTGACATAACTGCATGCTGAGTTTTGCATTGTTTTTTATTTTGCCAATGAGTGTATATAAAATTGGAGTTTCACCAATATTTGTGGTAAGATTTTCAAATTTCACGGATCCGATCCTCCTATAACTATCTTGTACAATAAGTTAGATCTCAACTGGCCATTGATTTTAATTTGACAGTTTGTTGATTTATTATACAACTTATTTTTATTATGCCTTTACTTTTCCATTGACTAGCCCATCCTCTTCATCTTCCCTTTTCCTTAGTACCTTTTGCCAAAATTGCAGTCTCCCCTAATTCTATCACATTTGTTAGTTTTTGCATGTAGATACATTGTCAGGGAAGCTAGATATGTACATTAATCCTCTAAATTGATATTTACAAATTTGTCCTATTTGTGCATCCATTCCATCATAAATCTGACCAAACATACCATATTATATGTTCATTCTGTATATCTGGGAATTATAGTCTCCCTTTATTGCTTTCTACAAACCACCAATAGCTAGCCTTGGAGTTTTTCCTTTCCATATGAATCTCTTAAATATACTCTCTTGCAGTCTACAGTCTAGTAGAGGTCCGTGCGGTGCCGCTGCGACACCAGCAGCCAAGTAGGTAAGCAGGAGTAAGAGAGCGCTAGGGGTACTGACTGTTATTTAGTATAGTCTCACATCTTTTTTTTTTATCAAGCATGGCAACATTTGCACACAATATGGTAACTTAGAGACAAGAATCATTTTTATGATACTACATCTACCAAGTAGTGATAAGGAAAGATCTCTCTATGACTTTCTATGACTCTATGACTTTCTAGAGAGTCTCTCTATGACTCTCTATGACTTTCCATGTTGATAAGTAAACACTAACCAGCATGGGGGATCTGTATAGCCTGAGCGTCTTCCATTTCGAAATGTGCATGTCAGCAAAAAGCATCCAATCACACCAAACTGATATCAGCAGGTCTATGTCATGTGACCCAATGTGTGAGGAACAAGTGCGTATGTCCGTTCTCCCTGACCAGAAGGCTGACATTGCTGTCTGAAGAATTGGGGCTTCGGGCGCTGCTGCTGCAACACCGATACCCTCTATATATCTTTTTATGCTTGCCCTTTTACTTCCCTCATCTTTCTTCTTTCTTTTTTATATATTAGTACAACATTTGCTAATGGATTAAATAACAGGCACCCATTATATTTGGTTAAATCTTATTATTTCTTTATTTTTTTCTTTATTCATGTCAATATATAGAAAAATAGAAAAATACATATACAGGTGAAACTCAAAAAATTTGAATATCGTGCAAAAGTCCATTTATTTCAGTAATGCAAATTAAAAAGAATTGCATTAATGCAGCTTAAAATTAGAATTTTGTATAAAGGTTCAATATCCTAGGCTCAAAGTGTCACACTCTAGTCAGCTAATTCATCCATACCCCCTGAGCAAAGGGTACCCCAAAATTGTGACTTTGGGGTTTCATAAGCTGTAAGCCATAATCATCCAAATTATAACAAATAAAGGCTTGAAATATCTCGCTTTGTATGTAATGAGTCTATCACATATGTTAGTTTCACGTTTTAAGTTGCATTACTGAAATAAATTAACTTTGCACGATATTTAAATTTTTCGAGTTTCACCTGTATACTTATCTGCTATAATGCAGTTTTGTTAACTGGACTAGACTTTTTGGTACGGGCTTACTTTAGAAAAATATTATCTGGTGATGCAGCACCGACATACTAAGAACCTTCTGGATGCGCATGCGCACTTGTTCCTCACACATTGGGTCACATGACATAGACCTGCTGATGTCCGTTTGTCATGTGATTGGACACTTTTTGCTGACATGCGCATTTCGAAATGGAAGACGCTCAGGCTGTACAGTACAAATCCCCCATGCTGGTTAGTGTTTACAGTTTGCCCTCATCGCTCACTGATGTTTTTAACCTAGGTCACTTGGGTATTAATATGTGTTTTTTTATTATGTAATCATTACACTTAATGATGGATCTTATCTTTTATGTTATGTAACTATATTTGATTATTGCGATTCTTCCACATACTATTCCATCATGTTAAAAAAGCACTATTATTCACGTTTTTTACTTCTATTTATATAATCATGGCGTTTGTATTTACACTTTTGTATTAATTATTTTTAATAATCAATTATCATGTGGGTGTGTATACAGTATATACTTGTATTTGAGCACCATTGTGTTATCATCACTGCTTGAGAAAGATCCAATTGAGTGGATTGAAACGTTGCTGTTTTCTTGGTGAATAAATTTACACTATTTTTGGAAGTGCCATGGAATTTGTATGTTTATGTAAGTAAGGTGGGTGGATCGCCCCCACAGCCTCTAGCACCCAGATATGCATTTTTCTTTTTGTCTTTTTCTGCTGTGCCGCCCTTGTTTTTACATTTATCTATATGAATAATGCAGTTATATCTTTTGTAATTCTGAAATGAATTCGAAATAAAAGAGTACATAATCTCCAGTAACCCGGAGTCTCACACACACACACAAGAGTGAAAACATATAATTAACTTCTGTCCTAGTCACGGCCTTTAACCACTTCAACCCCGCTAGCTGAAACCCCCTTAATGACCAGGCCACTTTTTACTCTTCTGCACTACACTACTTTCACCGTTTATTGCTCGGTCATGCAACTTACCACCCAAATGAATTTTACCTCCTTTTCTTCTCACTAATAGAGCTCTCATTTGGTGGTATTTCATTGCTGCTGACATTTTTACTTTTTTTGTTATTAATCAAAATGTAACGATTTTTTTGCAAAAAAATTACATTTTTCACTTTCAGTTGTAAAATTTTGCAAAAAAAAACGACATCCATATATAAATTTTTCGCTAAATTTATTGTTCTACATGTCTTTGAAAAAAAAAAATGGTTTGGGTAAAAGTTATAGCATTTACAAACTATGGTACAAAAATGTGAATTTCCGCTTTTTGAAGCAGCTCTGACTTTCAGAGCACCTGTCATGTTTCCTGAGGTTCTACAATGCCCAGACAGTAGAAAAACCCCACAAATGACCCCATTTCGGAAAGTAGACACCCTAAGGTATTCACTGATGGGCATAGTGAGTTCATAGAACTTTTTTTTTTTGTCACAAGTTAGCGGAAAATTATGATTTTTTTTTTTTTTCTTACAAAGTCTCATATTCCACTAACTTGTGACAAAAAATAAAAACTTCCATGAACTCACTATGCCCATCACAAAATACCTTGGGGTGTCTTCTTTCCAAAATGGGGTCACTTGTGGGGTAGTTATACTGCCCTGGCATTCTAGGGGCCCTAATGTGTGAGAAAAAGTTTGCAATCAAAATCTGTAAAAAATGACCGGTGAAATCCGAAAGGTGCACTTTGGAATATGTGCCCCTTTGCCCACCTAGGCTGCAAAAAAGTGTCACACATCTGGTATCGCCGTACTCGGGAGAAGTTGGGGAATGTGTTTTGGGGTGTCATTTTACATATACCCATGCTGGGTGAGAGAAATATCTCGGCAAAAGACAACTTTTCCCATTTTTTTATACAAAGTTGGCATTTGACCAAGATATTTATCTCACCCAGCATGGGTATATGTAAAATGACACCCCAAAACACATTCCCCAACTTCTCCTGAGTACGGCGATACCACATGTGTGACACTTTTTTGCAGACTAGATGCGCAAAGCGGCCCAAATTCCTTTTAGGAGGGCATTTTTAGACATTTGGATCCCAGACTTCTTCTCATGCTTTAGGGCCCCTAAAAAGCCAGGGCAGTATAAATACCCCACATGTGACCCCACTTTGGAAAGAAGACACCCCAAGGTATTCAATGAGGGGCATGGCGAGTTCATAGAATTATTTTTTTTTGCATAAGTTAGCGGAAATTGATTTTTTTTTTTTTTTTCTCACAAAGTCTCACTTTCCGCTAACTTGGGACAAAAATTTCAATCTTTCATGGACTCAATATGCCCCTCACGGAATACCTTGGGGTGTCTTCTTTCCGAAATGGGGTCACATGTGGGGTATTTATACTGCCCTGGCTTTTTAGGGGCCCTAAAGCGTGAGAAAAAGTCTGGAATATAAATGTCTAAAAAATGTTACGCATTTGGATTCCGTGAGGGGTATGGTGAGTTCATGTGAGATTTTTTTTTTGGACACAAGTTAGTGGAATATGAGACTTTGTAAGAAAAAACAAACAAAAAAAAATATTTCCGCTAACTTGGGCCAAAAAAATGTCTGAATGGAGCCTTACAGGGGGTGATCAATGACAGGGGGTTGATCACCCATATAGACTCCCTGATCACCCCCCTGTCATTGATCACCCCCCTGTAAGGCTCCATTCAGACGTCCGTATGATTTTTACGGATACACGGATACATGGATCGGATCCGCAAAACGCATACGGACGTCTGAATGGAGCCTTACAGGGAGGTGATCAATGACAGGGGGGTGATCAATGACAGGGGGGTGATCAGGGAGTGTATATGAGGTGATCACCCCCCTGTCATTGATCACCCCCCTGTAAGGCTCCATTCAGACGTCCGTATGTGTTTTGAGGATCCGATCCATGTATCCATGGATCCGTAAAAATCATACGGACGTCTGAATGGAGCCTTACAGGGGGGTGATCAATGACAGGGGGGTGATCAGGAAGTCTATATGGGTGATCACCCCCTTGTTATTGATCACCCCCCTGTAAAGCTCCATTCAGACGTCCGTATGTGTTTTGCGGATCCGATCCATGTATCCGTGGATCCGTAAAAATCATACAGACGTCTGAATGGAGCCTTACAGGGGGGTGATCAATGACAGGGGGGTGATCAATGACAGGGAAGTGATCAGGAAGTCTATATGGGTGATCACCCCCTTGTCATTGATCACCCCCCTGTAAGGCTCCATTCAGACGTCCGTATGTGTTTTGCGGATCCGATCCATGTATCAGTGGATCCGTAAAAATCATACGGACGTCTGAACGGAGCCTGACAGGGGGGTGATCAATGACAGGGGGGGTGATCAATGACAGGGGGGTGATCAGGGAGTCTGTATGGGGTGATCAGGGGTGATCAGTGGTTCATAAAGGGTTAATAAGTGACGGGGGGGGTGTAGTGTAGTTTAGTGTTTTGTGGTACTTTACTGAGCTGCCTGTGTCCTCTGGTGGTCGATCCAAACAAAAGGGACCACCAGAGGACCAGGTAGCAGGTATATTAGACGCTGTTATCAAAACAGCGTCTAATATACCTGTTAGGGGTTAAAAAAAAAATCACATCTCCAGCCTGCCAGCGAACGATCGCCGCTGGCAGGCTGGAGATCCACTCGCTTACCTTCCGTTCCTGTGAGCGCGCGCGCGTTCACAGGAAATCTCGGCTATCGCGGGAGGACGCGTATATGCGTCCACCCAGAAGAGCAGGGCCGCCGGCAGGACGCAATCCTGCGTACGGCGGTCCTGTAGCGGTTAATATTGGTAAACATTGTGCAGATGGATAACATAATGACAAAGAACTGAGACAGAAGCAACTCAGTTTCTAAGCCTGTGGATCATTTTTTTTTATGATCTTCCGATTTCTAATAGATAGTGAATCCATCATTTTCTATACTGCTCATGACTTCAAAAAAAGACAGTAATTAATTATTTTTTGCTCCTTTTCCGAAAAGTAAGAGTAAGCAATTAGAATAGTCTACCGAGAAATGAATGTACAGTACATGTTTTAATTTTCAGTCTTGTTCATAATGATTATACATCAATGTGATGAATAGCATGATGTTTCCATTGTATTAGTGAAAACATAGCAAATATTCAGCAAGCACTACTTCCGGCCATATCCAATGGCCCTGATTTACTGATGAGTCTGTCCCAAAAATCTGTCTAAAAAGTGGTGCAATTTTGGCATAATTTGTGGCAACTGGGGTTCTTGAAAATTCTGTTTATTTTTTTATTTACAATATATATTTCAAATTAATGAAACATTAAAGAAATTATTCATAAGATACAGATGGAGTTACTTCACTCCAACAATGAAATACAAAATTCAACATTCATATTGGAACATGAATCAAGACAGTAACAAGAATATTTCTACATTTTTCTGACTTGCTTGAAAAGTATATGGGGCTTAGTAGGAATGAGTGGAGCTTCATAGGAAAGGGCAAGACCTAAGATGTAATATTTTGTGCCAAAGTTGAGCCACAATTCTGGTGTAAAACTCTTAAAATAAGCCAACCAATTGTTGGTACAGATTCAGAGAAAAGTGTCTATCCCTTCACCACATTCATCATCCAGACTGAGCCACTATGATAAATCTGGTAGACAGCCTGTCTACATGTATGCCATTTGTACCAAGCTCTTGCTTTCTAGAAACTCGGCTGTCCATTTTCAGAGTATACTACTGAAGGGACCCATCAAAATTTGCTCTCTTGATATATATATATATACACGAGCCTTCTACTATACATCTGTACCTCCAATTTCATATCGAAGCATATAGGGATTTTTATGTCAGATTCTGTATGCATACAATAGAAGAAAAGATGGGGCACTGTACAGGCTTTGTGAATTGTCATGCCTGCTCCATTTCTGGACCCTGAGACGTAGGGTAAATTAATTTGGTATAATAGTGGTTTCGATTTACCTCTGGCAAAATAACAATGTCACATTCCTCCTGCAACCTTCATCATATATCCACATTTTTCTAGGCGCCACGTCTCCAGTCCCCTGACCAGCCAGATTTATCAGCTTCTGTTCCAGGACATGAAGCGGTGGAATGAATCGTTCATCCCATAGTCCCGGCGACTGACAAATAACGTTGCCTCCTCAAAGGGCCCAAGCAAACGGTAGGTGTCACGCATGAGCTGCCCCTGGCTGACATCAAAGTTACACAGGGGACTACTCCTGTCCACTTGGATCATCAAGAAATCTTTTATGGTCTTTTTCTGTAGAGATGGCCTTGTGGTTCGCCCAGTGGTTGTTTCTCGGCGAACTTTGCTCGTTCGCGATTCGCCAAACAGGCGAACATATGAGGGACAAACGCTATTGGAACAGCTAAATGATTGGTGCAGGGGTGTGATATACCTGTAATATAATTTCTTTATAGTGCATTTATATTGTGCAGCAGTAGTGTGCGGTTCTGCTGAGATAACGCAGCTATACAGAGGGACAAATACTATTGGAAAAACTAATTGCAACTGGTGTGATATACCAGTTGCCCCCCCCCCCCAAAAAAAAAAAAAAGATTGAGGCAGGGGTGTGATATACCTATAATATACTTTCTATATAGTGCATTTGTATTGTGCAGCAGTTGTGTGCGGTTCTGCTGCAATACCGCAGCTATACAGAGGGACAAACGCTATTGGAACAACTAATTACAACTAGTGTGATATGCAAGTTGCCCCCCAAAAAACTGACTGAAGCAGGGGTGTGATATACCTATAATATAATTTCCATATAGTTCATTTGTATTGTGCAGCAGTTGTATACGGTTCTGCTGAGATACCGCAGCTATACAGAGGGCCAAACGATATTGGAACAACTAATTGCAACTGGCGTGATATAGCAGATGCCCCCCCCAAAAAACTGATTGAGGTAGGGGTGTGATATACCTAGAATATAATTTATATATAGTGCATTTGTATTGTGCAGCAGTAGTGTGTGGTTCTGCTGAGATACCGCAGCTATATATAGAGACAAACGCTATTGGAACAAATAATTGCAATTGGTGTTATATACTGTACTAGTTGCCCCCCGAAAAAACTGATTTCAGCAGGGGTGCGATATACCTATAATATACTTTCTTTATAGTGCATTCGTATTGTGCAGCAGTTGTGTGCGGTACTGCTGAGATACAGCAGCTATACAAATGGACAAACACAATTAAAACAACTAATTGCAACTAGTGTGATATACCAGTTGCCCCCCAAAAACACTGATTGAGGCAGGGGTGTGATATACCTATAATAGAATTTCAATATGGTGAATTTGTATTGTGCAGCAGTTGTGTGCGGCTCTGCTGAGATACCACAGCTATACAGAGGGACAAAATCTATTGGAACAACGAATTGCCACTGGTGTGATATACCAGTTGCCCCCCCCTCACCCCCAAAAAAATAAAAAATGATTGAGGCAGTGGTGTGAAATAACTATAATATAATTTTTATATAGTGTATTTGTATTGTGCAGCAGATGTTCGCGGTTCTATTGCGATACCACAGCTATACAGAGGGACAAACGCTATTGGAACAACTAATTGCATCTGGTGAGATATACCCGTTGTACAAAAAAAAATGATTAAGGGGTTTGAGATACCTGCTTCCAGCAAATAATTATTAAAGGGTTCTGTATACCTGCTTCCACAAATACTGCTCTTCTATAGAGATTTTGTCACAGGGTCATTTTGAAAATGACAGGCAGAAGAAGAGGCAGGCCATTCCGCAGGGGTGGGGGGGTCATGCAGGTTCACCAGGCTGCAGCCTATGTGGGAAGTTGTAGAAGGTGCGTGCAATTACGTCAAAGGACGCACCAGAGTTGGTTGAGTGGCTCACTCAGCCTTCCGCTTCTACACCATCTTCATCCTCTGTATCAGCACCCTCCTCACGCTCTGCTGTGTGCACCCACAAAGACACCACCACAACCATAGCCCCTCCACTTGAGTCAGAGGAATTATTTTCCCATCCATTCCCAGACTTTACTGATGCGCAGCCATTCTTGGCATCGGATCAGAAACAGGAGGTAGCAACGGCCTCCACCCAGCGTTCTGACGACAGTACTCAGATCAGCCCAAGGAGGATGGTCCCCGCTGTCGCTGCCTACTCCGAGAGTTCTAATGTCAGTGGTGGTGAAGGTGACAATGATGACATGTCGATGGACGTCACGTGGGTGCCCACAAGAGAGGAAGAGGAGGGGAGTTCAGAGGGAGAGACGGAGCAGCAGATAGGGAGGAGAAGGAGGAGAAGCAGGCAGAACTCACAGTGCACAGGAGGCAAAAATCAGATGGCAAATGTATCTGAAGAAAGACATCCAGATACATGTTCATCCATCACTTTTTGTCTGTTCGTACAGCCGGTCCAACATATGGAGGGTGGAATTCCAATGGTTGGAAACGTTGCATATCAGCCTATGTTGAGGGATGCCGTTCTGCCGCTGTAGGACACGGAGCAGTTCATCCACTGTGCGACTTCGTTCGCCTATGCAAACCAGGTGCAGAACAGAACAGTGCACATGGCTTGCATACACTACATGCCTCCAACATAATTCTTGGATCTCTACATGAAAATAATGTATTTGGTGCAAACAGAGAGGGCCATTGCTGGAGACATTGATTTCACAAGAGATACAGAGCAGCGGAGTTTACTTTGACGTAAGTCAATCCATACCGCCAAAGGAGGTGTACATTCACCCATAATTTTTCCGAAAAAAATCCAGTGTCGCAGAGAATTTCACCACTAAGTACGTTGGTCCATACAGCAAAAGAAGGTGTACATTCACCTATACATTTTCATAAAAAGAGCCAGCATAACATAAAGAATTTCACTACTAAGTACTTTAGTCCATAATGCAAAAGGAGGTGTACATTCACCCATACATTTTCAGTTAAAAACACCCTTTTTGGGCAAAATACACTGTTTTACATCCCATGCTGCATCTGCACGTGTGAAATTCAAGCGTTATATACAGCTTTCATATTCTGTTAGTAAAAAAACACCCTTTTTTTTTGCAAAATACTTAATATTGCAGCCCTTGCTGCATCTGTTACTGTTTAAAAAAAGTTTGAAATACTTCAATAATTTTCTGGCTTTGAACAAACACCCATTTTTGGCAATAACCTTCATTTTGGGCCTCTGCCGCATTAGTCAGTGTGCAATTTAAGCTAGAAATACAGTTATATTTTTTTTGGTTTTTAAAAACACACTTTTTGGGCAAAATACACAATTTTACAGCCCTTTCTGCATCTGCAAGTGTGAAATTCAAGGGTTATATACTGCTGTCATATTCTGTTATTAAACAAACACACATTTTGGGCAAAAAAAGTTAATTGCGGCCTAGTCTGTATCTGTACGTGTGAGATACACACTTTAGATACTGTGGTTATATTCTGCTTTTAATAAAACACCCTTTTTGGGCAAAATACACAATTTTACAGCCTATGCTGCATCTGCACGTGTGAAATTCAAGGGTTATATACTGCTGTCATATTCTGTTGTTAAACAAACAACCATTTTGGGCAAAAAACGTAAATTGCGGCCTAGTCTGGATCTGTAGGTGTGCGATACACACTTTAGATACTGTGGTTTTATTCTGTTATTTGAAAAACAACCATTTTGGGCAAAAAACTTAAATTGCAGCCTAGTCTACATCTGTATGTGTGAGATACACCCTTTACATACTGTGGTTCTATTCTGTTATTAACAAAACACCCATTTTGGGCAAAAAACTTTAATTGCGGCCTAGTCTATATCTGTACATGTGAGATTCCCCCCTTTACATACTGTGGTTCTATTCTGTTATTTGAAAAACAATCATTTTGGGCAAAAAACTTAAATTGCGGCCTAGTCTGGATCTGTACGTGTGAGATACACACTTTAGATATTGTGGTTCTATTCGGTTATTTGAAAAACATTTTGGGCAAAAAACGTAAATTGCGGCCCAATTTTGGGCAAAATCCTAAATTTGAGAAATATGAGGAGAGCGTTAAATAAGGGACGTGGCCCAGGACGTGGTGCTGCTGGTGGAGCTCCTGTTGCAGGGAGAGGATGTGGTCGATCTGTGCCAGCTACACGCATAAGTGAAACCCCTTACTCAGGTGCGAGTAGGCGAAAGAACCTGCAGCGGTATTTGGTCGTGCCAAATGCTGCTCTATGAATGGTGAGGCCAGAACAAGTACAGGCTATAGTAGATTAGATTGCTGACAGTGCCGCCAGTTCCTTCACATTGTCTCCCACCCAGTCTCCTGCTGAAAGATCAGAGTTGGCACCTGCAGCCCATGTCAATCTGTCTTTCACCTCACCCCCTTGCAAATCAGCCAAGCAGTCTGAGCCTCAAGTCATGCAGCAGTCTCCTCTGATTTTTGATGACTCTGTTAGTAGGTTTTCCCAGGGCCATCCACCTAGCCCTGCCCCAGAAGTGGAAGAGATTGAGTGCAGCGATGCCCAACCACTTATGTTTCAAGATGAGTACATGGGAGGACCATCGCAGCACGTCTCGGATGATGACGAAACACCGGTGCCAACTGCTGTGGCTTTCGAAAGTGTGCAGACCAACAAGGAGGGCAGGGGTGAAGACTTGGTTGAAGATCATCTGGAGGACGATGAGGTCCTCGACCCCACATGGAATCAAGGTCATGTGAGTGACCTGTGTAGTTCGGAGGAAGAGGCGGTGGTCGCACAGAGTCACCAGCACAGCAGAAGTGGGAGCAGGGTGCAAAAGCGGAGTGGCCGTCCCCTAGAAAGCATGCCCACAGCAGCAAGTGACCGAGCACACCAAAGCCAGCGCCAAGGAGTTCCCTGGCGTGGCAGTTCTTCAGACAATGTGCTGACGACACGAGTGGTTTGCACGCTGTGCAATCAGTGCCTGAAGCGAGGCATAAACGTTCTCAACCTGAGCACAACCTGCATAACCAGGCATTTAGGTGCAAAGCACGAGCTGCAGTTGAGTAGATACTTCAAAAAACAAGAAAGGTCTCTGGCTCCTCCTGCTTCTTCTGCTGCAGTCTCGGCCTCTTCATCCACCATTGGAGTGACAGTGCCACCTGCCACCCCGCAAACAAAGGATCTTTCAGCAACACCACCACCTGGGTCACCAAGCATCTCCACAACGTCCCACAGAAGCGTTCAGCTCTCCATCTCCAAAACACTGGAGCGGAAGAAGAAGTACCCCCCTACCCACCCACCATCCCTGGCCCTGAATGCCAGCATTTGTAAATTACTGGCCTTTGTAATGCTGTCACTCTGTCTGGTGAAAATGGAGAGTTTTAAAAGCCTTATGGCGGTGGCTGTCCCACAGTACGTCAGTTCCAGCCGGCACTACTTTTCCACGCGAGCCATCCCTTCCCTGCACAACCAAGTGGGGGACAAAATCAGGTGTGCACTGTGCAATGCTATCTGTGGCAAGGTGCGCCTCACTACGGATATGTGGACCAATAAGCACGGTCAGGGACATTATATCTCCATAACAGCACACTGGGTAAATGCAGTGGCGGCTGGGCCTAAGGCGGATAGCAGTTTGTTGCATGTTCTTCCACCACCAAAGATTGCAGGGCGCTTCAGTTTGCCTTCTGTTGCTTCCTCCTTCTACTCTGCTTCCTCATCCTCTACCGGCTACTCATCCGGTCAGCTTAACACCTTCACCACCAACTTCAGCACAGCCAGGGGTAAACGACAGCAAGCTGTTTTAAAATGTATCTGTTTGGGGGACAAACCCCACACCGCGCAGGAGGTGTGGACGGGCCTTGAACAACAGACCGATGAGTGGTTTGTGCCAGTCAGCCTAAAGTGTGGCCTGGTGGTGTGCAATAATGGGCGAAATCTCGTAGCAGCTCTGGGACTAGCCGGTTTGACGCACATCCCTTGCCTGGCACATGTGCTGAATTTGGTGGTGCAGAGATTCCTTAAAAATTACCCCGATATGTCAGAGCTGCTGCAAAGTGTGGGCCGTCTGTGCGCGCTTTCTGCGTTCTCACCCTACTGCTGCTCGCCTGTCAGCGCTGCAGCGTAACTTCGGCCTTCCCGCTCACCGCCTCATATGCGACGTGCCCACAAGATGGAACTCCACCTTGCACATGCTGGCCAGACTGTGCGATCAGCAGGCAATAGTGGAGTTTCAGCTGCAGCACACACAGGTGAGTCGCTCTGCAGAACAGCACCACTTCACCACCAATGACTGGGCCTCCATACGAGACCTGTGCTCTTTGTTGAACTGTTTTGAGTACTCCACCAACATGGCAAGTGGCGATAACGCCGTTCTCAGAGTTACTATCCCACTTCTATGCCTCCTTGATAAAACGCTCCTGTCGATGATGGAAGAGGATGTGGCAGAGGAGGAGGAGGAAGAGGGATCATTTCATAGGGTTTCCGGCCTGTCATTCACAAGTGGCTCCGAGGGTGGGTTCCTGCTGCAGTGTCTTCGCAACGACCACCGAGTTGCCCACATTCTAACTTGTGATGATTACTGGGTGGCCACACTGCTGGATCCCCGTTACGAGAACAACGTACCGTCCTTAATTCCTTCACTGGAGCGTGATCATAAGATGCAGGAGTAAAAGCGCACGCTGGTAGACGCGCTGTTGGTGGCACAGTGGAAGCACAAGACCAAGGCAGAGAAGGAGGAAGAGGTCACCAATGCAGCTGGGGCACCGCCAGCACCTGAGAAAGCAGGGTTAGCATGGCCGAAATGTGGAAAAGCTTTGTCAGCACCCCACAACAACCAGCACCACCAGCTGATATGGAACATCTTAGCAGGAGGCAGCATTTCACCAACATGGTGGAGCAGTATGTGTGCACACGCCTACACGTACTGAATAATTGGTCTGCCCCCTTCAACTTCTGGGTCTCCAAATTGGGCACATGGCCTTAGCTTGCCCTTTACGCCTTGGAGGATCTGGCCTGCCCTGCAGCCAGTGTATTATCTGAACGTGTGTTTAGCACGGCAGGGGGCGTTATCACAGATAGGCGCAGCCGCCTGTCTACAGCCAATGTGGGCAAGCTCACGATCATTAAAATGAACCAGGCATGGATCCCTCAGGACTTGTCCGTACCTTGTGCAGAATAGACATGTATACCGGCCTTAACCAGCCATTGTTATACTACAGTGCCATTGCTCATTCTTGTATTTTGGATATTTCACACTCTTTTGGAGTGTAAAAAAACTGTGTTGGCTACCTCGTCCTCCTCCACCGCTGCTCCCACCTACACCTCTACGTCCACCGCCTCCTCAAACTCCTACTCCATATGGACCTCCACCTCATATATCAAGCAGTTTTTTTTTTTTTATTTGTACAGTACAGACCAAAAGTTTGGACACACCTTCTCATTCAAAGAGTTTTCTTTATTTTCATGACTATGAATAATATAGATTCACACTGAAGGCATCAAAATTATGAATTAACACATGTGGAATTATATACATAACAAAAAAGTGTGAAACAACTGAAAATATGCCATATTCTAGGTTCTTCAAAGTAGCCACCTTTTGCTTTGATTACTGCTTTGCACACTCTTGGCATTCTCTTGTTGAGCTTCAAGAGGTAGTCACCTGAAATGGTTTTCACTTCACAGGTGTGCCCTGTCAGGTTTAATAAGTGGGATTTCTTGCCTTATAAATGGGGTTGGGACCATCAGTTGCGTTGTGGAGAAGTCAGGTAGATACACAGCTGATAGTCCTACTGAATAGACTGTTAGAATTTGTTTTATGGCTAGAAAAAAGCAGCTAAGTAAAGAAAAACGAGTGGCCATCATTACTTTAAGAAATGAAGGTCAGTCAGTCTGAAAAAAATGGAAAACTTTGAAAGTGTCCCCAAGTGCAGTCACAAAGACTATCAAGCGCTACAAAGAAACTGGCTCACATGCGGACCGCCCCAGGAAAGGAAGACCAACAGTCACCTCTGCTGCGGAGGATAAGTTCATCCGAGTCACCAGCCTCAGAAATCGCAGGTTAACAACAGCTCAGATTAGAGACCAGGTCAATGCCACACAGAGTTCTAGCAGCAGACACATCTCTAGAACAACTGTTAAGAGGAGACTGTGGGAATCAGGCCTTCATGGTAGAATATCTGCTAGGAAACCTGTCAGAAACCATCATGATATAGTTTACTTTGCCCTCAAGTTTGCCCTCAGTCAAGATGGTGGATTATGTGTTTCCTGGTTGCCATCTCACTTCCTGTTCCTGTCAGAAACCACCCTGATATAGTTTACTTTGCCCTGAAGTTTGCCCTCAGTCAAGATGGTGGATTATGTGTTTCCTGGTTGCCATCTCACCTTCCTGTCTTTGCTAGAGTATTGTGTTTGGCTTTTAGTCTGCAATCCTCTTGCTGGAACTCACTCCTCCGTGTGTTCTGTGCCCTAGCGGTTCTCCCTGCTACCTCCTGTTGCTGACCCGGACTGTTCTTGGACCTTCGTACCTGCTTGCTGCCTGCCCTGACCTTCTGCTCGTCTACCTTCCTGCCAGCTTGCCGCCTGCCCTGACTTCTGCTATCCTGACCTCGGTTCTCGTCTACAGACTCTGTCTCACCTGTGCGGAGCACAACAACGTGGGTTCTGCTACATCCGTGTTATATATACTCTGCTCCTAAGTCCTGGCCATCGGATTCCAGTTCTGTTGCACCAGTATCGTGACAGAATACTCTAGCCACCATGGATTCCGCCGGGACTGCGGCAGAGACCCGTATTAAGCAGTTGCAGACTGCGGTATCTAGTATGCACGCGGAGTTGCAAACCTTAAAGAAGAAATACGATGCCTTTGAGGGCCAGACCGGCCCCAGCATGCAGTTTTATGGACAAACGATCCACGAACTCCGTGATACAGTGCAAGCACTGGCTGCTCGCATAACACAGGTGGAGAATGCAGCTCCTGCACCATCTACTACATCAACTCCTAAATTACCTCCATTCCGATTTGGCGGAGACCGCGACAAATTCCGGGGGTTTATCAATCAGTGTCGCCTCTACTTTGACGCAAACTCCTCCCAGTTTTCTACTGATCGATCTAAAGTGCTATGCATCATTATGCTACTAACACACAAGGCTATCGCCTGGGCGAGTCCGTTGATCGAAACTGGGGATGCCCGACTAAACAATCTGGAGGATTTCCTTGGGGCCATGAGCCAGATGTTCGGTGACCCTAACCGAGGTACTACAGCAGAGGCAGCCTTACTAGCCTTGCGCCAGGGCAGACGTCCCGTCACGGAATATGCTATGGACTTTAAAAGATGGTCCGTTGACACTAACTGGAATGATGCAGCAAAATTATCTTTTTTCAAGAAAGGACTGTGTAGTTCCCTAAAGGACGAGCTGGCCCGTGCAGAAGCCCCCTTAGAGCTTGATGCCTTTATCAACCACTGCATCCGAGTTGATACACGACTAGCTGAATGAGGGCAAGAAAGATGGGCCATACTGAACTATACTACGAAGCAGGCACTTTCTTCATCTGCCCAGACTTCAAAAGAAGTTCCAAAAAGAATCTACAAGGAACCAGAAAGTGAACCAATGCAAATAGACTCCATCTTAAAACGTGAAAATATTAATCGCAAGGAACATAGACTCCGAGAGAACTTATGTCTGTATTGTGGAAGAGCCGACCACTTCCTGATTAATTGTCCCAGACGTCCTCGAAAACTGGTGGCAGCCATTACAGACCCCGATCTCTCAGATGAAGACTCTGTGACATCTGAAGCGGAATCATTGGAAGAAACAACCATCCGCTCCATCTCTTCAGTGGCCCCTCGTATTAAGAAGGATAACAGAAACTCTCATTGTTTCCTCCCCATCAAATTTTCAATTAATTCCCAGTGGATATCCACCTCTGCGATGGTGGATTCCGGGGCTGGTGGCAATTTTATGGACTATTCCTTTGCAAGGAGACATGGGGTAAAGATTCATAAAAAACTCTCACCTATGATTATGGAAACGGTAGATGGTACCCCTTTAAATTCGGGCCCTGTAGATCAAGAAACATAACCCCTCGACATCTGTATAACACCACAACATCACGAAGTTCTATCGTTTCTTTTGATCTCCTCTCCTCATTTTCCTGTTATCCTAGGCTTGCCCTGGTTACAGGCACAGAACCCTAACATCAACTGGGAGACCAAAGAGATAACGTTTCCAGAGAAAGATGCTATGCCTACAAAACAGTCAGAACAAGGGGGGGAAGCCACATCCCAGGACGATAAGGTGGTGGAACTACCCCTCATATATCAAGATTTTATGGACGTTGGTGATAAACAAAAGGCAGACAAACTTCCCCCACATCGACCCTATGACTGTCCCATAGAATTGCTCCCTGGTGCTTCCATCCCCTTTGGGAATATCTACCCCTTGGCAGGTCCGGAACTGAAGGCCCTCAAAGAATATATAGAAGAGAATCTGGCTAAAGGGTTTATCCGTCCCTCCTCCTCACCAGCAGGGGCTCCCATATTCTTTGTCAAAAAGAAGGATGGGTCTCTAAGACCATGCATTGACTACCGCGAACTTAATAAAATCACAATTAAGAATCGCTACCCCCTACCACTAATCCCAGAGTTATTTGAGAGAGTACGTCATGCCAAAATTTTCTCAAAGTTGGACCTACGAGGCGCCTATAACTTGGTCCGTATCAGATCGGGAGATGAATGGAAGACAGCATTTAGATCACGGTACGGACACTTCGAATACCTTGTCATGCCTTTTGGTCTTTGCAACGCTCCAGCCACCTTTCAACACCTGGCCAACGACATTTTCAGGGATCTCCTGGACCAATTTGTAGTCATCTATCTGGATGACATTCTGATCTTCTCTAACTCAACAGAAGAACATCAGCAACATGTAAGACTCGTTTTGGAACGTCTTCGGAAAAATAAATTATATATCAAACTTGAAAAGTGTGAGTTTCATCGAACTGAAATCCAATTTCTCGGCTACATAATTTCACCCCAAGGCTTACACATGGACCCCAACAAAATTAGAGCAATAGTGGACTGGCCTGTCCCCAGTAACTTAAAAGAGGTCCAACGCTTCATAGGCTTTGCCAATTTTTACAGACGCTTTATCAAAAAATTTTCAACAATAGTCACCCCAATTACACAACTAACCAGGAAAACGAAAAAGGAATTTGTTTGGTCACCTGAAGCACAAGAATCCTTTTGTTTATTAAAGACCAGGTTCACCACAGCCCCTGTATTGGTTCACCCCAACCCGGAATTGGCGTTCATCGTGGAAGTAGATGCTTCAGATTCTGCTATAGGAGCCATTTTATCACAGAGAACAGGAGACAAAGGATTGTTACAGCCTTGCGCTTTCTTCTCCCAACGTCTATCTCCGGCTGAGAAGAATTACGACGTGGGAAACAAAGAACTACTGGCTATTATAGCAGCCTTTAAAGAATGGAGACATCACCTTCAAGGAGCCTCCCAGCCAATAATAGTTCTCACTGACCATCGCAACTTGGAGTTTGTTAGATCAGCAAAATGTCTATCTCCTCGCCAGGCCCGCTGGACTCTTTTTTTAAACCAATTCAACTTTGTGATTTCATACAGGCCAGGTTCTCGGAATGGCAAGGCAGATGCCTTATCCAGAATCTTTTCCAACGATGCTGTATCTACAACTCCACCTAAGACCATCATTCCAGAGTCTAGATTCATGGGGGTAATCCTTAATAAGGACCTACTTGAAGAAATCAAAGAAGCCTATGTCACTGACTCCCTCCTGGCGGAACCTCCCGATGATCTGCAATTAATATACAAAAACAAGGTATGGACTCATGGACAACAGATATATATACCCGAGGTTATAAGACTTAAGGTTCTAAGACTAGTCCATGACTCTAAGGTCGCAGGTCACAGGGGTGTGCAGAAGACTCAGGAATTCTTATCTCGTTTCTTTTGGTGGCCTAATTCTCGACAGGATGTGAAAAAATATGTCCTGTCATGTGATATCTGTGCTAGATGCAAGACTCCACGCTCCCTCCCAGTAGGTTTACTACAGCCTTTGCCGGTCCCCTCCCGTCCTTGGGGCTCCATTTCCATGGACTTTATTGTGGATCTACCTACATCCAAGGGACAGAATACAATCTTAGTAGTGGTAGACCGTCTCACTAAGGCTGCACACTTCATTGCATGTAATGGCCTACCATCTGCTAAAGAAACTGCAGACCTTATAATACAAAATGTGTTTCATCTACATGGGGTGCCAGATGAAGTTGTCTCGGATCGTGGAGTACAGTTTACTTCAAAGTTTTGGCGCAGTTTTTGCACATCTTTAGAAATCAATATCAATCTATCAACCGCCTTTCACCCTCAGTCTAATGGACAGACCGAACGCACAAACCAGACTTTGGAACAATACCTTCGATGTTATATCTGTCACTTACAGGATGACTGGGTTGACCTTCTTCCAGTGGCTGAATTTTCTTACAATAATTCCCAAAATGCATCAACCAGACAGACCCCCTTCTTTGCAAATCTCGGGTACCATCCGAACATTCTCCCCAAATTTCCTGTTACTTCGCCTATACCAGCAGTGGCGGAAAGAATTTCCAAGCTTCAACAAAATTTGCTACTACTAAGAGAGACCTTAGAGAGTGCTCAGGAGAATTATAAGAGGGCCGCTGATACATTCCGTAGACCAGCACCAATGTTTAGAGTGGGCGACAAGGTATGGCTTTCTACGAGGAATTTAAAACTTAAGGTCCCCTCACCGAAGCTGGGACAGAAGTTTATTGGACCCTATAAAATCATGGGCATAATCAGCCCAGTGGCCGTTCGACTTAAACTCCCACGATCCATGAGGATACATCCTGTCTTCCATGTGTCATTACTCAAGGCTGCAGTGCCCAATCCATTTCCTGAACGTACCCTTCCTCCTCCTGAAGCATTGGAGATAGATGGACAGGAGCAGTTTGTGGTAGAAGAGATTCTGGACTCTAGGATTTTCAGGAATCAGCTACAGTACCTTATCAAATGGCAGGGGTACGGATCTGAAGAAAATTCCTGGGAACCAATAAACAACATCAATGCTCCTCGAATGATTAGACAACTCCATCAAACACATCCTGGAAGACCAAGTCAGGTCCCGTCCAGAGGCCGCTGTTGAGGTGGGAGTAATGTCAGAAACCATCATGATATAGTTTACTTTGCCCTCAAGTTTGCCCTCAGTCAAGATGGTGGATTCTGTGTTTCCTGGTTGCCATCTCACTTCCTGTTCCTGTCAGAAACCACCCTGATATAGTTTACTTTGCCCTGAAGTTTGCCCTCAGTCAAGATGGTGGATTATGTGTTTCCTGGTTGCCATCTCACTTCCTGTTCCTGTTCCTTTTTAAACTGGCCAGACCTTCCTGTCTTTGCTAGAGTATTGTGTTTGGCTTTTAGTCTGCAATCCTCTTGCTGGAACTCACTCCTCCGTGTGTTCTGTGCCCTAGCGGTTCTCCCTGCTACCTCCTGTTGCTGACCCGGACTGTTCTTGGACCTTCGTACCTGCTTGCTGCCTGCCCTGACCTTCTGCTCGTCTACCTTCCTGCCAGCTTGCCGCCTGCCCTGACTTCTGCTATCCTGACCTCGGTTCTCGTCTACAGACTCTGTCTCACCTGTGCGGAGCACAACAACGTGGGTTCTGCTACATCCGTGTTATATATACTCTGCTCCTAAGTCCTGGCCGTCGGATTCCAGTTCTGTTGCACCAGTATCGTGACAAAACCACTGCTAAGGACAGGCAACAAGCAGAAGAGACTTGTTTGGGCTAAAGAACACAAGGAATGGACATTAGACCAGTGGAAAACTGTGCTTTGGTCTGATGAGTCCAAATTTGAGATCTTTGGTTCCAACCACTGTGTCTTTGTGCGACGCAAAAAAGGTGAACGGATGGACTCTACATGGCTGGTTCCCACCGTGAAGCATGAAGGAGGAGGTGTGATGGTGTGGGGGTGCTTTGCTGGTGACACTGTTGGGGATTTATTCAAAATCGAAGGCATACTGAACCAGCATGGCTACCACAGCATCTTGCAGCGGCATGCTATTCCATCCGGTTTGCGTTTAGTTGGACCATCATTTATTTTTCAACAGGACAATGACCCCAAACACACCTCCAGGCTGTGTAATGGCTACTTGACCATGAAGGAGAGTGATGGGGTACAGTTACCAGACCTGAACCCAAATCGAGATGGTTTGGGGTGAGCTGGACCGTAGAGTGAAGGCAAAAGGGCCAACAAGGGTTAAGCATCTCTGGGAACTCCTTCAAGACTGTTGGAAGACCATTTCAGGTGACTACCTCTTGAAGCTCAACAAGAGAATGCCAAGAGTGTGCAAAGCAGTAATCAAAGCAAAAGGTAGCTACTTTGAAGAACCTAGAATATGACATATTTTCAGTTGTTTCACACTTTTTTGTTATGTATATAATTCCACATGTGTTAATTCATAGTTTTGATGCCTTCAGTGTGAATCTACAATTTTCATAGTCATGAAAATAAAGAAAATTATTTGAATGAGAAGGTGTGTCCAAACTTTTGGTCTGTACTGTACGTATTTTATTTTGTCATTTCACAAATTCGTCTGTTACATTTCCGGGTGAAATCCATCAATTTTTGGGTGTGATATACCACTGCTATACCTAGTAGACAGGTAAAAAAGTTCACTAATTTGTCTGTTACATTCTTGGGTGAAATTAACCAATTTTTGAGTGTGATACACCACTGCTCTACCTAGTAGACAGGTTAAAAAAAAAATCACAAATTTATCTGTTACATTTTCGGGCATAATTTACCAATTTTTGTTTGTGATATATCACTGCTATACCTAGTAGACAGGTAAAAAAAAATCACTAATTTGTCTGTTACATTTTCAGGTGCAATTCACCAATTTTTGTGTGTATTGTACCACTGCTATACCTAGTAGACAGGTAAAAACATATCACTAATTTGTCTGTTACATTTATGGGTGAAATTAACAAATTTTTGGCTGTAAAATACCACTGCTATACCCAGTAGACAGGTAATAAAATTCACTAATTTGTCTGTTACCTTTTCAGATGAAATTCACCAAGTTTTGGTTGTAATATACCCCTCCTCTACCTAGTTGACAGCTTAATAAATTTCACAAATTTTTATTTAACTTTTTCGGGTGACATTAATATTTCACAAATATTTCTGTTATATTCTTGGGTCACATTTTACAATTTTTCTGTGAATAAGCCCCTGCTCTGCATAGGTGACAGGGACAGAAATTTTCAAAAATAATCTGTTGCATTGGTGGGTGACCTTAACCCATTTCTGGCGATGAAAAACCTTTACTCTGCATAGGTGACAGAAACAGAAATTTCTAAAATACATTGTCAGGTGACATTTTACAAATTTTGCCAGATAGAAACCCCTCCTCTGCTTAGGTGATAGGGAATAAAATTTCTGAAATTCTTCTTTAATTGATGCGCGCCACCTCCTTTCATTCAATGCTTAAACTTTAAGGCCCCTTTCACACAGGCGAGTTTTCTGCGCGGGTGCAATGCGTGAGTTGAACGCATTGCACCCGCACTGAATCCGGAAACATTCATTTCTATGGGGCTGTGCACATGAGCCTGGGTCACCAAGCATCTCCACAACGTCCCACAGAAGCGTTCAGCTCTCCATCTCCCAAACACTGGAGCGGAAGAAGAAGTACCCAGTAAATCACTGGCCTTTGTAATGCTGTCATTCTGTCTGGTGGAAATGGAGAGTTTTAAAAGCCTTATGGCGGCGGCTGTCCCACAGTACGTCAGTTCCAGCCGGCACTACTTTTCCAGATGAGCCATCCCTTCCCTACACAACCAAGTGGGGGACAAAATCAGGTGTGCACTGCGCAATGCTATCTGTGGCAAGGTGCGCCTCCCTACGGATATGTGGACCAATAAGCACGGTCAGGGACATTACAGACGTGGACAAAATTGTTGGTACCCTTTGGTCAATGAAAGAAAAAGTCACAATGGTCACAGAAATAACTTTAATCTGACAAAAGTAATAATAAATTAAAATTCTATAAATGTTAACCAATGAAAGTCAGACATTGTTTTTCAACCATGCTTCAACAGAATTATGTAAAAAAATAAACTCATGAAACAGGCATGGACAAAAATGATGGTACCCCTAGAAAACACAGAACATAATGTGACCAAAGGGACATGTTAATTCAAGGTGTGTCCACTAATTAGCATCACAGGTGTCTACAACCTTGTAATCAGCCATTGGGCCTATATATATGGCTCCAGGTAATCACTGTGTTGTTTGGTGATATGGTGTGTACCACACTCGACATGGACCAGAGGAAGCAAAGGAAAGAGCTGTCTCAAGAGATCAGAAAGAAAATTATAGACAAGCATGTTAAAGGTAAAGGCTATAAGACCATCTCCAAGCAACTAGATGTTCCTGTGAGTACAGTTGCACATATTATTCATAAGTTTAAGATCCATGGGACTGTAGCCAACCTCCCTGGACGTGGCCGCAGGAGGAAAATTGATGACAAATCTAAGAGACGGATAATCCGAATGGTAACAAAAGAGCCTAGAAAGACTTCTAAAGAGATTCAAGGTGAACTTCATGCTCAAGGAACATCAGTGTCAGATCGCACCATCCGTCGTTGTTTGAGCCAAAGTGGACTACATGGGAGACGACCAAGGAGGACACCATTGTTGAAAACGAATCATAAAAAAGCAAGACTGGAATATGCCAAACTACATGTTGACAAGCCACAAAGCTTCTGGGAGAATGTCCTGTGGACAGATGAGACAAAAATCGAAGTTTTTGCCAAGGCACATCAGCTGTATGTTCACAGACGAAAAAATGAAGCATATCAAGAAAAGAACACTGTCCCTACTGTGAAACATGGAGGAGGCTCTGTTATGTTCTGGGGCTGCTTTGCTGCGTCTGGCACAGGGTGTCTTGAATCTGTGCAGGGTACAATGAAATCTCAAGACTATCAAGGAATTCTAGAGAGAAATGTACTAGCCAGTGTCAGAAAGCTTGGTCTCAGTCGCAGGTCATGGGTCTTGCAACAGGACAATGACCCAAAACACACCGCTAAAAACACCCAAGAATGGCTAAGAGGAAAAAATTGGACTATTCTAAAGTGGCCTTCTATGAGCCCTGACCTCAATCCTATTGAGCATCTTTGGAAGGAGCTGAAACATGCAGTCTGGAAAAGGCACCCTTCAAACCGGACACAACTGGAGCAGTTTGCTCATGAGGAGTGGGCCAAAATACCTGCTGAGAGGTGCAGATGTCTCATTGACAGTTACAGGAAGCGTTTGATTGCAGTGATTGCCTCAAAAGGTTGCGCAACAAAATATTAAGTTAGGGGTACCATCATTTTTGTCCATGCCTGTTTCATGAGTTTATTTTTTTACATAATTCTGTTGAAGCATGGTTGAAAAACAATGTCTGACTTTCATTGGTTAACATTTATAGAATTTTAATTTATTATTACTTTTGTCAGATTAAAGTTATTTCTGTGACCATTGTGACTTTTTCTTTCATTGACCAAAGGGTACCAACAATTTTGTCCACGTCTGTATATCTCCAAACCAGCACACTGGGTAAATGCAGTGGCGGCTGGGCCTAAGGCGGATAGCAGTTTGTTGCATGTTCTTCCACCACCAAAGATTGCAGGGCGCTTCAGTTTGCCTTCTGTTGCTTCCTCCTTCTACTCTGCTTCCTCATCCTCTACCAGCTACTCATCCGGTCAGCTTAACACCTTCACCACCAACTTCAGCACAGCCAGGGGTAAACGACAGCAGACTCTGCATAGGTGACAGAAACAGAAATTTCTAAAATACATTGTCAGGTGACATTTTACAAATTTTGCCAGATAGAAACCCCTCCTCTGCTTAGGTGACAGGGAATAAAATTTTATAAAATTCTTCTTTAATTGATGCGCGCCACCTCCTTTCATTCAATGCTTAAACTTTAAGGCCCCTTTCACACGGGCGAGTTTTCCGCGCGGGTGCAATGTGTGAGTGAACGCATTGCACGCTGTAATGACCGACATCACGCACAGGGAGGAACACAGGGAAAGCCCTGCCCAAGGGAGAGGGAAAGGTGGTGACCCCTAACTCACCTTGCGGCTGGCACCTGACTGCCCTGACGTCCCTAGACGGGTTCCTCACCCGTGCGGCGATCACGTGCCTAAACCCTGGCTTTCCCTGAAATGAGCCCTAGATAGTGAACGGGACGGTGGGATCGCTAGTCCGCACCACTGCACTAAGAGGGAAACACCAGGGAGAGGACAGACAAATACAGACAAACACATACACCCAGGTGGGCGACTACAGCAGTCCACAAAGGTCCAACAGGGATCCGGAGGGTAGCGTTCTGAATCAACAATCCGAGAACGCAGCAACACAGCTCCAGTAGGTCAGAATAGATGTCCAGGCAGGAAGCTCTATCTCTGGCAACCAGAGAAGCGTGAGAGAGGAATATAAGGAGGTTTGGGAGTGCTGGACAAGGAACAGCTGAGGAGAAGGAGCTACGGATCCCTGAGTGAGCCAAAAGGGTTTGCAAAGCAAACCCAGAAAGCTACCATAAGAAAAACAGCCCTATCTTAAATAGAACGTGCAGCCAACCGCTGCGACTTCCTGACCCCGGGTATAACGGAGTCAGGCGTGGTTCTTGATACCCTCGTGACAGTACCCCCCTCTCTACGAGGGGCCTCCGGACACTCAGGACCAGGTCTCTCAGGATGAGAGGCATGAAAAAACCAAACTAACCTTTCGGCGTTTACCTCAGACGCAGGAACCCACATTCTTTCCTCGGGACCGTAACCTCTCCAATGCACCAGATATTGAAGAGAGCGGCGGACCCGACGAGAATTAACAATTTTGGATATCTGAAATTCTAGATTACCATCCACGACAACAGGAGGGGGTGGCAGCGGTGATGGTTCTAGAGGTGGAACATATTTTTTGAGTAACGACTTATGAAAAACATTATGAATTTTAAAAGTCTGAGGTAACTCTAGGCGAAAAGCCACGGGGTTGATGATGGCTACAATTTTGTAAGGGCCAATAAACCTAGGACCCAGTTTCCAAGAGGGAACCTTCAATTTAATATTCCTAGTAGACAACCACACATAGTCATTCACTCCTAGGTCCAGACCTGGCGACTGTCTCTTATCAGCCATGCATTTGTATTTACCTCCCATATTTTTCAAGTTAGCTTGCACCTTCTGCCATACCGATGAAAGAGATGACGAAAACCATTCCTCTTCGGGAACCCCAGAAGACCCCCCCTCTTTGAAAGTACAGAATTGAGGATGAAAACCATATGCACCAAGAAGTGGTGACTTGCCAGTGGATTCCTGACGACGATTATTTATGGCAAACTCAGCTAACGGTAAATATGATGACCACAACTCTTGGTTTTCAGACACAAAACATCTTAGATATGTCTCAAGGTTTTGGTTGGTATGCTCAGTCTGTCCATTTGACTGAGGATGGAAAGCTGAGGAAAAGGACAAGTGTACCCCCAAACGGGAACAAAAAGATTTCCAAAATTTAGAAATAAACTGGGTACCCCGATCCGAAACAACATCGGAGGGGACCCCGTGAAGCTTCACGATTTCACTGACGAATACCTGAGCAAAAGTCTTAGCATTAGGTAGTGCGGGTAACGCAATGAAGTGTACCATTTTGCTAAACCTGTCCACTACTACCAAAATAACTGTTATACCCGCAGACAAAGGTAAGTCAGTGATAAAATCCATTGACAGATGTGTCCACGGTCTATTGGGAATGACGAGTGGTAATAGAGACCCTGCAGGACGTGTATGTGAAGTTTTTGCGCGCGCACAGGTAGAACAAGAAGACACAAAATCCAATACATCCTGACGCAACCTTGGCTACCAAAAACGACGAGACAGTAGCTCCAAGGTTGCTTTACTACCCGGGTGCCCAGCAAGTGCAGAATTATGATGTTCCTTTAATAATTCGAAACGTAGGTTCAACGGTACAAACAATTTCTCTGAGGGGCAAGAGACCGGGGCGTCCCCCTGGGCCTCTAACACCTTCCCCTCCAAAACAGAGTGTACCGCAGAGACAACCACTCCTCTTTGTAGAATGGGCACCGGATCACTCACATTACCCCCTCCAAGGAAACAACGAGATAGTGCATCAGCCTTAGTGTTCTTTGCCCCAGGACGATAGGTAATCACAAAGTTAAACCTGGTAAAAAATAGCGACCACCTAGCCTGTCTAGGGGTGAGACGCTTAGCTGATTCGAGGTACAGGAGATTTTTGTGGTCCGTAATCACAGTGACGGGGTGGACTGCCCCCTCTAAGAAGTGACGCCACTCCTCAAACGCAAGTTTAATAGCTAATAGTTCCCTATTGCCAATATCGTAGTTCTTTTCTGCTGCAGATAGTTTTTTAGAAAAGAAAGCACAAGGAGGCCATTTGCCAGGAGACGGACCCTGAGACAGCACCGCCCCCACTCCCACCTCTGACGCATCGACTTCAACAATAAAAGGCTGAGAGACATCAGGTTGGACTAGTACAGGTGCTGAGGTAAACCTCTCTTTTAGAGAGGAAAAAGCAACTTTAGCGGCGTCAGACCATTTAGAAAAATCAGTCCCCTTCCTAGTCATGTCAGTAAGAGGTTTTACAATAAGTGAATAATTTTTAATGAATTTCCTATAGAAATTTGCGAAGCCCAAGAACCGTTGTAGTGCTTTGAGGTTCTCAGGAAGATCCCAATCTAAAATTGCCTGGACCTTCCTAGGATCCATACGGAAACCTGAAGCAGATAAAAAATAACCCAGGAATTGTATCTCCTGAACGGCGAAGACACATTTTTCAATCTTAGCATATAATTCATTAGTCCGTAGGACCTGCAGTACTTGTCTGACATGCTCCTCATGTGTTCTCAGATCAGACGAATAAATTAAAATATCATCTAGGTATATTACCACAAACCTGCCGATTAGATGACTAAAAATGTCATTAACGAAATGTTGAAAGACGGCAGGAGCATTGGTCAGACCGAAAGGCATAACTAGATTTTCATAATGCCCCTCAGGGGTGTTAAACGCTGTCTTCCACTCATCCCCCTCCTTAATACGAATCAGATTGTAGGCCCCCCTAAGATCAAGTTTGGAGAACCACCTAGCACCCGCAATCTGATTAAACAGGTCAGGAATGAGAGGAAGAGGGTATGGGTCTCGGATGGTTATCCGATTTAATTCGCGAAAATCTAAGCAAGGACGCAGGCCCCCATCTTTCTTTTTAACGAAGAAAAACCCTGCAGCCACGGGTGAAGAAGAGGGTCTGATGTGTCCCTTAGCCAAGCTCTCGGAGATATAATCTTTCATGGCTTGTCTCTCTGGACCCGAAAGATTATATAACCTGGTCTTGGGTAATTTTGCGCCGGGAATAAGGTTAACCGGGCAATCATAAGGACGATGAGGTGGTAACTTCTGACAACCCTTTTCAGAAAAAACATCCTCAAAATCCGAAATAAATGTAGGTAGGGTAGTTATGGAGGCGACTAAGCAATTGCTATTTAAGCAATTTTCTCTGCACTGCTCACTCCACTCCAATATCTCCCTGGCCTGCCAATCCACCACTGGATTGTGCGCTACCAACCAGGGAAGGCCCAGTACTACCGGAGTGGGAAGCCCCTCCAGAACATAACCTGAAAGCATCTCGTTATGGTGGTCCCCTACCCGAAGGTGTAAATTATGAACAATGTGGGTGAGGTTTCTCTGAGACAGGGGAGCAGAATCAATAGCGAATATGGGAATGGGTCTCTGTAACGGACAGAGAGACAAACCCAAAGTGCGGGCAAAATGGGCATCTATCAAATTTACCCCTGCTCCACTGTCTAGAAAGAAAGAAATAGTCTCCGTCTTATCACCAAAAATAATAACCGCTGGCAACACAAATTGCGATGTACGTATGGAGGAAACGTATACCCCCCGGCTGACATCCTCCACACAGCCTGGGGTTAGTAGTTTTTCCGACGGTCTTTTGTTTCTGAGGAAAGAAGGACAGACATTAATGAAATGACCCCTCTCCCCACAAAAAAAACAAACCCCACGCCTACGGCGAACCTCAGGAGGACGGACCTGACGAGTGGTTCCTCCTAGCTGCATAGGCTCGTCTAAGTCCATACAGACTAACTGCTGCTTGGGAGGGGTTACCAATTTCTCTGGTTCTTTCAACCTGTCCCTAAGGCGTCTCTCTATACGGATAGAAAGGGACATAACCGCATCAAGGGAAAAAGAGGGTCTCATATAATGCAGGCGCATCCTTAACCCTTTCGGATAACCCGGAGCAGAACTGACTCCTGAGAGCCGGGTCGTTCCATTGGGTATCAGTAGCCCACCTATGGAATTCAGAGCAATACTCCTCTACCGGCCGCTCTCCTTGTAAGAGTCTCCATAATCTTGATTCAGCCAGTGCGACTCGGTCAGGGTCGTCATATATGAGACCCAAGGCCCCGAAAAACTCATCCACTGACCGAAGAGCCTGGGAATCAGTAGGTAAAGAGAACGCCCAGGACTGCGGGTCCCCCTGCAGCAGGGAAATAACAACCCCCACCCGCTGATCTTCATTACCAGAGGAGTAAGGGTGCAGTTTAAAATATAACTTACAGGCCTCACGGAATGTCAAAAACTTGTCCCTTCCCCCAGAAAATCTGTCAGGGAGAGGGACCTTGGGTTCCGCAACGACCTGGTTACCAGTAGCAACCGCTGGGCTTGCGGTCAGTTGTAATTGCTGCTGTTGCTGGAGGACCGACGCCTTCAATCCTACCACCTCCAAAGACAGGCCATGAAATTGTTTGGACAGAGCAGCAATTTGATCCATACTGGATTCTAAGTAGGTAAAAAAAAAAAAAATTTTTTTTTTTTTTTTTTTTTTTTTTACCTACACAAAATAAGGGCCAGAGATAATGTAATGACTGACATCACGCACAGGGAGGAACACAGGGAAAGCCCTGCCCAAGGGAGAGGGAAAGGTGGTGACCCCTAACTCACCTTGCGGCTGGCACCTGACTGCCCTGACGTCCCTAGAGGGGTTCCTCACCCGTGAGGCGATCACAGCAGTCCACAAAGTTCCAACAGGGATCCAGATGGTAGCGTTCTGAATCAACAATCCGAGAACGCAGCAACACAGCTCCAGTAGGTCAGAATAGATGTCCAGGCAGGAAGCTCCATCTCTGGCAACCAGAGAAGTGTCAGAGAGGAATATAAGGAAGTTTGGGAGTGCTGGACAAGGAACAGCTGAGGAGAAGGAGCTACGGATCCCTGAGTGAGCCAAAAGGGTTTGCAAAGCAAACCCAGAAAGCTACCATAAGAAAAACAGCCCTATCTTAAATAGAGCGTGCAGCCAACCGCTGCGACTTCCTGACCCCGGGTATAACGGAGTCAGGCGTGGTTCTTGATACCCTCGTGACACACGCGCACTGAATCTGGAAACATTCATTTCTATGGGGCTGTGGACATGAGCGGTGATTTTCACGCATCACTTGTGCGTTGCGTGAAATTCGCAGCAAGCTCTATTTTGTGCGTTTTTCACGCAACGCAGGCCCTATAGAAGTGAATGGGGCTGCGTTAAAATAGCAAGCATCCGCAAGCAAGTGCGGATGCAGTGCGATTTTCACGCACGGTTGCTAAGAGACGATCGGGGTGGGGACCCAATCATTATTATTTTCCCTTATAACATGGTTATTAGGGAAAATAATAGCATTCTGAATACAGGGCTGGAGGGGTTAACATTTTTTTTTTTTTTTACCTACACAAAATAAGGGCCAGAGATAATGTAATAACTGACATCACGCACAGGGAGGAACACAGGGAAAGCCCTGCCCAAGGGAGAGGGAAAGGTGGTGACCCCTAACTCACCTTGCGGCTGGCACCTGACTGCCCTGACGTCCCTAGAGGGGTTCCTCACCCGTGAGGCGATCACAGCAGTCCACAAAGGTCCAACAGGGATCCGGAAAAGGCAGCAACATGTAGGTAAATCCCCTGCAAACAAATGTGGATAGGGAAATGAATTAAAATAAAAATAAAATAAATAAAAATTAACCAATATCAATTGGAGAGAGGTCCCATAGCAGAGAATCAGGCTTCACGTCAGCCACCACTGTAACAGTCCATTGTCATATATTTAGGCCCACACACCCAGGCAGAGGAGAGAGGTCCCGTAACAGAGAATCTGGCTTCATGTCAGCAGAGAATCAGTCTGCATGTCATAGCAGAGAATCAGGCTTCACGTCAGCCACCACTGTAACAGTCCATTGTCATATATTTAGGCCCAGGCACCCAGGCAGAGGAGAGAGGTCCCGTAACAGAGAATCTGGCTTCATGTCAGCAGAGAATCAGTCTGCATGTCATAGCAGAGAATCAGCCTTCACGTCACCCACCACTGTAACAGTCCATTGTCATATATTTAGGCCCAGCACCCAGGCAGGGGAGAGAGGTCCTGTAACAGAGAATCTGGCTTCATGTCAGCAGAGAATCAGTTTTCATGTCATAGCAGAGAATCATGCTTCACGTCACCCACCACTGTAACAGTCCATTGTCATAAATTTAGGCCCCGGCACCCAGGCAGAGGAGAGAGGTCCCATAACAGAGAATCTTGCTTCATGTCAGCAGAGAATCAGTCTGCATGTCATAGCAGAGAATCAGGCTTCACGTAACCCACCACTGTAACAGTCCATTGTCATATATCTAGGCCCAGGCACCCAGGCAGAAGAGAGAGGTCCCGTAACAAAGAATCTGGCTTCATGTCAGCAGAGAATCAGTCTGCATGTCATAGCAGAGAATCAGGCTTCACGTCACCCACCACTGTAACAGTCCATTGTCATATATTTAGGCCCAGGCACCCAGGCAGAGGAGAGAGGTCCCGTAACAGAGAATCTGGCTTCATGTCAGCAGAGAATCAGTCTGCATGTCATAGCAGATAATCATGCTTTACGTCACCCAACACTGGAACAGTCCATTGTTAGATATTTAGGCCCAGGCACCCAGGCAGAGGAGAGGTTCATTCAACTTTGGGTTGCCCCGCAATATAATGGTAAAATGAAAATAAAAATAGGATTGAATGAGGAAGTGCCCTGGAGTACAATAATATATGGTTAAGGGGAGGTAGTTAATGTCTAATCTGCACAAGGGATGGACAGGTCCTGTGGGATCCATGCCTGGTTAATTTTTATGAACGTCAGCTTGTCCACATTGGCTGTAGACAGGCGGCTGCGTTTGTCTGTAATGACGCCCCCTGCCGTGCTGAATACACGTTCAGACAAAACGCTGGCCGCTGGGCAGGCCAGCACCTCCAAGGCATAAAAGGCTAGCTCTGGCCACGTGGACAATTTAGAGACCCAGAAGTTGAATGGGGCTGAATCATCAGTCAGTACGTGGAGGGGTGTGCACACGTACTGTTCCACCATGTTAGTAAAATGTTGCCTCCTGCTAACACGTTGCGTATCAGGTGGTGGTGCAGTTAGCTGTGGCGTGTTGACAAAACTTTTCCACATCTCTGCCATGCTAACCCTGCCCTCAGAGGAGCTGGCCGTGACACAGCTGCCTTGGCGACCTCTTGCTCCTCCTCTGCCTTGGCCTTGGGCTTCCACTTGTTCCCCTGTGACATTTGGGAATGCTCTCAGTAGCGCGTCTACCAACGTGCGCTTGTACTCGCGCATCTTCCTATCACGCTCCAGTGCAGGAAGTAAGGTGGGCACATTGTCTTTGTACCGTGGATCCAGCAGGGTGGCAACCCAGTAGTCCGCACATGTTAAAATGTGGGCAACTCTGCTGTCGTTGCGCAGGCACTGCAGCATGTAGTTGATCATGTGTGCCAGGCTGCCCAGAGGTAAGGACAAGCTGTCCCCTGTGGGAGGCGTATCGTCATCGTCCTGCGTTTCCCCCCAGCTGCGCACCAGTGATGGGCCCGAGCTGCGTTGGGTGCCACCCCGCTGTGACCATGCTTCATCCTCATCCTCCTCCACCTCCTCCTCATCCTCGTCCTCCTCCTCCTCCAGTAGTGGGCCCTGGCTGGCCACATTTGTACCTGGACTCTGCTGTTGCAAAAAACCTCCCTCTGAGTCACTTCGAAGAGACTGGCCTGAAAGTGCTAAAAATGACCCCTCTTCCTCCTCCTCCTCCTCCTGGGCCACCTCCTCTTCCATCATCGCCCTAAGTGTTTTCTCAAGGAGACATAGAAGTGGTATTGTAATGCTGATAACGGTGTCATCGCCACTGGCCATGTTGATGTAGTACTCGAAACAGCGCAACAGGGCACACAGGTCTCGCATGGAGGCCCAGTCATTGGTGGTGAAGTGGTGCTGTTCCGCAGTGCTACTGACCCGTGCGTGCTGCAGCTGAAACTCCACTATGGCCTGCTGCTGCTCGCACAGTCTGTCCAGCATGTACAAGGTGGAGTTCCACCTGGTGGGCACGTCGCATATGAGGTGGTGAGCGGGAAGGCCGAAGTTACGCTGTAGCGCAGACAGGCGAGCAGCGGCAGGATGTGAACGCCGGAAGCGCGAACAGACGGCCCGCACTTTATGCAGCAGCTCTGACATGTCGGGGTAGTTGTGAATGAACTTCTGCACCACCAAATTAAGCACATGCGCCAGGCAAGGGATGTGCGTCAAACCCGCCAGTCCCAGAGCTGCAACGAGATTTCGCCCATTATCGCATACCACCAGGCCAGGCTTGAGGCTCATCGGCAGCAACCACTCGTCGGTCTGTTGTTCTATACCCCGCCACAACTCCTGTGCGGTGTGGGGCCTGTCCCCCAAACATATGAGTTTCAGAATTGCCTGCTGACGTTTACCCCGGGCTGTGCTGAAGTTGGTGGTGAAGGTGTGTGGCTGACTGGATGAGCAGGTGGAAGAAGAGAAGGAGGAAGCCGAGTAGGAGGAGGAGGCAACAGGAGGCAAAGAATGTTGCCCTGCGATCCTTGGCGGCAGAAGGTCGTGCGCTAAACAGCTCTCCGCCTGGGGCCCAGCCGCCACTACATTTACCCAGTGTGCAGTTAGGGAGATATAGCGTCCCTGGCCGTGCTTACTGGTCCACGTATCTGTGGTTAGGTGGACCTTGCCACGGATGGCGTTGCGCAGTGCACACTTGATTTTATCGGATACTTGGTTGTGCAGGGAAGGCACGGCTCTCTTGGAGAAGTAGTGCCGGCTGGGAACAACATACTGTGGGACAGCAAGCGACATGAGCTGTTTGAAGCTGTCTGTGTCCACCAGCCTAAATGATAGCATTTCATAGGCCAGTAGTCTAGAAATGCTGGCATTCAGGGCCAGGGATCGAGGGTGGCTAGGTGGGAATTTACGCTTTCTCTCAAATGTTTGTGAGATGGAGAGCTGAACGCTGCCGTGTGACATGGTTGAGATGCTTGGTGACGGAGGTGGTTGTGTTGGTGGTACATCCCCTGTTTGCTGGGCGGCAGGTGCAAACGTTCCTCCAGAGGCGGAGGAAGAGGCCGAGGCGGCAGCAGCAGCAGAAGAGGCCGAGGCGGCAGCAGCAGCAGAAGAGGCCGAGGCGGCAGCAGCAGAAGAGGCCGAGGCGGCAGCAGCAGAAGAGGTAGCAGGGGGAGCCTGAGTGACTTCCTTGTTTTTAAGGTGTTTACTCCACTGCAGTTCATGCTTTGCATGCAGGTGCCTGGTCATGCAGGTTGTGCTAAGGTTCAGAACGTTAATGCCTCGCTTCAGGCTCTGATGGCACAGCGTGCAAACCACTCGGGTCTTGTCGTCAGCACATTGTTTGAAGAAGTGCCATGCCAGGGAACTCCTTGAAGCTGCCTTTGGGGTGCTCGGTCCCAGATGGCGGCGGTCAGTAGCAGGCGGAGTCTCTTGGCGGCGGGTGTTCTGCTTTTGCCCACTGCTCCCTCTTTTGCTACGCTGTTGGCTCGGTCTCACCACTGCCTCTTCCTCTGAACTGTGAAAGTCAGTGGCACGACCTTCATTCCATATGGGGTCTAGGACAGTTTCCCTGATATGCATGGGGGTGATGTGACAGACTGATGGGCTTGGTTTTCAGGCGCCATCGGTGCGCTTTCTGCAGAAGACTGGGTGGGAGATAATGTGAACGTGCTGGATCCACCCAATTGACTAATGCCTGTACCTGTTCAGGCCTTACCATCCTTAGAACGGCATTGGGCCCCACCAAATATCGCTGTAAATTATGGCGGCTACTGGGACCTGAGGTAGTTGGTACACTAGGAAGTGTGGCTGTGGCAGAACGACCACGTCCTCTCCCAGCACCAGAGGGTCCACTAACACCACCACGACCATGTCCGCGTCCTTTACTAGATGTTTTCCTCATTGTTATCGTTCACCACAACAACAAAAATATTATTTGGCCCAATGTATTGAATTCAAATTCAGGCCTTTTTTTAAAGACACCTAACACTATCTGACTATCTATTTAGGTACCGTATTACACTAATACAGGCACAGCAGTAACCACAGATTTAGCTGACTATAAATTTGAGGCCTAGTATTTAGGCGCTAGGTGACAGGTATAGGTTTACTGACAGAATTAGACTTGGAAATGCACAGTAGCGTGTGTGTGAAGTTATTGAGAATGACCCTATCTGCACCTTGAATCTAATATACCCTTTTAGGGATAAATTTAAAGTAGGCCTGATACAGCAGAAACCACTAATTTAGAGAATTGCTAAATTGGGAATTGTATTTCAACCCAGAACAAAACCTGTGCCTTGACGGACACTAAATAACTTGACCAGCCACAGCAGTAACGACAGATTTAGCTGAATATAAATTTGAGGCCTATTATTTAGGCGCTAGGTGACAGGTATAGGTTTACTGACAGAATTAGACTTGGAAATGCACAGTAGCGTGTGTGTGAAGTTATTGAGAATGACCCTATCTGCACCTTGAATCTAATATACCCATTTAGGGATAAATTTAAAGTAGGCCTGATACAGCAGAAACCACTAATTTAGAGAATTGCTAAATTGGGAATTGTATTTCAACCCAGAACAAAACCTGTGCCTTGACGGACACTAAATAACTTGCCCAGCCACAGCAATAACCACAGATTTAGCTGACTATAAATTTGAGGCCTATTATTTAGGCGCTGGGTGACAGGTATACGTTTACTGACAGAATTAGACTAGGATATGGCCAAAAAATAACCACACTATTGATGGTTAAATGCACTTGGTGTGAGAGCTTGACCAACCACACTATTGAGGGTTAAATGCACTTGGTGACAGCTTGCCCCTGATGTCATATATGGCCAAAAAATAACCAGACTATTGATGGGTAAATGCACTTGGTGTGACAGCTTGCCCCTGATGTAGTATATGGCCAAAAAATAACCACACTATTGCTAGTAAAATGCACTTGGTGTGACAGCTTGACCCTGATGTAGGATTTAGCCAAAAAACAACCACACCATTGAGGGTTAAATGCACTTGGTGACAGCTTGCCCCTGATGTAGTATATGGCCAAAAAATAACCACACTATTGCTGGTTAAATGCACTTGGTGTGACAGCTTGACCCTGATGTAGGATTTATCCAAAAAACAACCACACCATTGAGGGTTAAATGCACTTGGTGACAGCTTGCCCCTGATGTAGTATATGGCCAAAAAATAACCACACTATTGCTGGTTAAATGCACTTGGTGTGACAGCTTGACCCTGATGTAGGATTTAGCCAAAAAACAACCACACCATTGAGGGTTAAATGCACTTGGTGACAGCTTGCCCCTGATGTAGTATATGGCCAAAAAATAACCAGACTATTGATGGTTAAATGGACTTGGTGTGACAGCTTGACCCTGATGTAGGATTTAGCCAAAAAACAACCACACCATTGAGGGTTAAATGCACTTGGTGACAGCTTGCCCCTGATGTAGTATATGGCCAACAAATAACCAGACTATTGATGGTTAAATGCACTTGGTGTGACAGCTTGACCCTGATGTAGGATTTAGCCAAAAAACAACCACACAATTGAGGGTTAAATGCACTTGGTGGCAGCTTGTGCTGGCGCACCACAAGACACAGAATGGCCGTCGATCACCCCAGAAAAAAGTGACTGAAAAGCGCTCTGGGCAGCCTAAAAACAGTGAGCAATTCAATAGCAGCAGTTCAATCATCCACAGCTGCAGATCGATCTCTGAATGAAGTCTTTTGCAGGAGTTAATCATTGCCTAATCTCGCCCTAACGTCGCAGCTGCAACCTCTCCCTATACTGATCAGAGCAGAGTGACGGGCGGCACTATGGGACTCCAGCTTAAATAGAGGCTGGGTCACATGCTGCACTGGCCAATCACAGCCATGCCAATAGTAGGCATGGCTGTGATGGCCTCTTGGGGCGCGTAGTATGACGCTTGTTGATTGGCTGCTTTGCAGCCTTTCAAAAAGCGCCAAGAAAGCGACGAACACCGAACCCGAACCCAGACTTTTACGAAAATGTCCGGGTTCGGGTCCGTGTCACGGACACCCCAAAATTCGGTACAAACCCGAACTATACAGTTCGGGTTCTCTCATCCCTAATCACAACTGATTCATGATCAGGGGAACCCATGAACATGTCCAGTGTGTGCAGAACAAACAATACCAAAGAAAGTGAAAACAAATGTTTATTAATGCCTTGTCAACATATGATTTACTTCCCGCAAATTGGCGTACTAGTATGTCTTGATGATTGGGCGGGCACCAGAGCTGTGTGCGCCCGATCAATGCAGGGGTGCAGCTGTAACTGACAGCCGGGCTCCTGCTGTATCTATTGCTGTAAACACCGGCGGATTAACCCCTTACATGCCGCAATCAATGCAAACCGTGTCATATAAGAGGATCGCAGAGGGAGGGGGCTCACTCTGCCTCTCCATCGGCGCCCTGCGCTGCAGTGACAGGGGACCGATGGCTGCCATGGCAACCCCAGGCCTCACAAAAGGCCTCGGGCTCTGTCATATACAGAAGCCTGTGAGACCCAGCCCCAGGACAGTTTCAATGTGGTACAATCCAGCATGTATTGTACTACATTGGATAATCACCCCAAAAAAATCTTATGTACACAAAAATAGTACCAATAAAAACTTCAACTCTTCCCACAAAAAAATTTCTCCTACACAAGACGATCGGCAGAAAAAAAAATTATCGCTTTGAAAAAACTGAGACGCAAAATGCCTTGGTGTTATGTCGATAACAACCTGCTTTTTAAAAGTGACAGATGATGTATCCTGTCAGGTGAACGCCATAAAAAACAGAGCCTAGGGTGGCAGATGGTGTCTACACAAAACATCACAAGGCATTTGCATGACATTGGGCTATGAGACATCTAACAACAGGTGTTCTATTGAATTCACACCATTGCTCTCAAAGGCTATCATGTCAAGGCTTTGCTCACCTTGCCTCACAAAAAGCGTAATATCGATTGATCAAAAATCATAGGTACCTCTAAATAGTACCAATAAAATTGTCAACTTATCCAGTAGTTTCCAAAATGGGGTCACTTTTTGGGAGTTTCTATTGTAGGGGTGCATTAGGCGGTCTTCAAATGCGACATGGCAACTTAAAATTATCTCAGTGAAATCTGCCCTCCAAAATCCACATGTTGCTCCTTCACTTCTGCACACTGCGTGTGCCCAGTTTATGACCATTGGGGTGTTTTTGAGTTTTATTTTGCTATTAATCCTTGCTACCTTACAGTAAAAATAGATTAATATGGAAAATCTGTAAAAAGAAGTGACATTTTAACATTTCTCCTCTATTTTCCTTTAATTCTTGTGGAACACTTGAATGGCAAAAAAGTGTTTGTAAAATCATATTTGAATAACTTTAGGGGTGTAGTTTCTAAAATGGGATCAGTTATGGGTGGTTTCTATTTCGTAAGCCCCACATATTGACTTCATAACTGAATTGGTCCTTTAAAAAGCGGGTTTTAGAAATTTAGAAAATTGATAATATATCAACATTTTTGGTAAATTTTGGATTTTTTAAATAAATAAAGGAGAAATATATTTTACCACTGTCATCAAGTACAATGTTCCAAAAGAAAACAATCTCAGAAATGCTTGGATAAGTAAAAGCGTTATTACTACTAGTATTGAGCGACTCAAACTCCACAAAGTGGAATTCGATCAGAATTTCAGGGAAAATTCGATTTGCGGCAAAGCCAAATTTCCTTGTGCTTTGTGGTAACAGATACATTTTTCCTAATTGGCAGTAAAAAAATTTTTTAAATTATGCTTACCTTATCCGTTTGAGCGTCAAAAGATGGCAATTTTGATTGAAGATCCCACCCAAAATCCCTTGCGTGGTGACATATGACGTCACCATGCCGGCCGAAGAGATGACATCATCACGGGCCACACAAGATTTCGTGCTAGATCTTCAATCAAGATGGCGGCGGCTGGCAGTTCGTGATCAAATGTATGAGGCAAGAATGCTTTAATATTTTTTTTATGTTACACTGTTACATCAATGTCAGATGCCGCAATCAGCTATGAACGCAGCATCTGAGAGGTACAATGAAGGGGGGGCGCAATCAGCACTCCCTTTCATTACACCCACTACAAAGAAATGCACCACAAAGCAATTTTTTTTGCCAAATTCGGCGAAGCAGCCGAATCAAATAAAATATAAATTTTTGCAGATGACACTAAACTGTGTAAAGTAATTAACACGGAAGAGAACGGTATACTACTACAGAGGGATCTGGATAGATTGGAGGCTTGGGCAGAGAAGTGGCAGATAAGGTTTAACACTGACAAATGTAAAGTTATGCACATGGGAAGGAATAATGCAAGTCACCTATACATACTAAATGGTAAACCACTCTGTAACACTGACATGGAAAAGGACTTAGGAATTTTAGTGGATAGCAAACTAAGCTGCAGAAACCAGTGTCAGGCAGCTGTTGCCAAGGCCAATAAGATAGAGGGTTGCATCAAAAGGGGTATATATGCCCATGATGAGAACATAGTCCTGCCAATTTATAAATCACTGGTCAGACCACACATGAAGTACTGTGTACAAGACCACAATACAGGAACACAGATGGAGCCACATAACCAGGAACCCATGCAAACCATGATACACAGAACATGGCAAACATAGACAGAAAATAACTTAATCAGATGACAGTGATACATTGCCTGGAACCCATGCGGAACTGATGCATCGCACACGCAGACAGATCAGGACATACAAAGACAAAGTAACATAAAACATACTGAGACATAGTAACATAGGACATACTGAGACATAGCAACATAGAAGCTTAATAAATAGCCTGGAACCCATGTGGAATGGGGAGCATGGTGTTCCCAGACAGACTAGGACATGAAGACATTGATGAATAACCAGGCTGACCACACAAGTCAGAGTATAGTCACAAACACACTGGCCAGGAGCATGCACCCTGCACACCGCATTCCTGGAGTCAGACTGAAACTCCAGGCATACAGCACACAGGTCTAAATATCAAGAGTGATGAGAGCTCCTGACCACCCGGTAATCTGACTCAAGAACACGAAAACATTAACCCTATATAGACAAAGGGAACACACAATTCATAGGGTACTGTTCACACTAAAAAAGACCGCAGCCTGCACGCACCACAGTATGCAAGTGCACAGGCAGCCAGCCTACACGCCACTGTTACAGTAACTGCACTGCTATACATACACAAGAAGCACAATATTCACAGGACACAGTTCACAAACTAAGAAAGCAGCATCCAGCACACACAACTCAAGCAACCAGCATACACGGGAACATAAACCACAGCCAGTACGCAAAACACAAGCAACCAGCATACACGAGAATGTAAACCGCAGCCAGTACGCAAGAGTGTATGCAGCCAGCGAAAGCGGCAACAGTGTCAGAGTGAACACATGCCCTCCTTTTTGCTGCAGTTTCAGCTGAATAATCCAAGAAGATGAGAATTTTATGACTATCTATATTTAGGAGCTGGACCTATATATCTATCTATAGGCACTCATAAACTCACTTTGTCATTAAAGAGGTTGTCTGGTACCAAAATCAAAATTCTTTTTATGTGCTTCTAACACCCCTCACCATGTATACATATGCCCCCTATACATGTTTTTCATGGGCCGATCACAGTAGTTTGCATGATCCTTATCACTCATACTGAGCTGCCATAACGGTGTTATCCACAGTGCCCCCATAACAGTTGCATCGACAGTGTCCCCATAACAGTGACATCCACAGGCCACCATAACAGTGACATCTAGAGCACCCCATAACAATGAGATCCAGTGCTCCCATAACAGTGACATCCAAAGATCCCACATAACAGTGTCACCATAACAGTGACATCCACAGGCCCCCATAACAGTGACTTCCACAGGCCCTTGTGTGCAGCTTGTGTGCGCACTACATTATGGAAGCTGACCCATAGAAGCCCCAGAGGCATAATATCTTATAACTCTATATTGTTCAGGTCCTTTATTATTCCTACTAGAGTTTTATGAATAAATGTACAATTGGGTGTTACTGATTGGCGGTCTGTCCTTGCCGATTCTTACACTGGCAGCACTGATTGGGCAGTGTCAGGCTGTGCAGGGTGCAGAGGCCGTCCGCGCCCCCCCCCCCCTCCCAAATAGTAAGACCCAGTAAAACATTATTCATACGCATCAGGAATAGCAGAGGAAGGGAACATAAAGGTATAAGGAATGATCCTCCAAAATTTAAATTTTATTTGTAATACAATTATTTACCAAAACAGAAAGTAAAGGTGACAGGCCCTCTTTAACCCTTAAAGGACTGGGCCAATTTTTATTTTTCCCTCCCTGCTTTCCAAGAGCCACAACTTTTTACATTTTTCATTAACATAGCCATATGAGAGCTTATTTGTTTTTTGTGGAGCAAGTTGTATTGTAATTAGGAAAAAATTTCTTTGTCTGGTAAAATTGAAAAAAATAAATGACATTTCCAAAATGGGTTTATCCTGCGGGTTGGTATGGTTATGGAGATGCCAAATTTATAGAGTTTCTATTATGTTTTACTACTTTTAAAAAATAATAAAATGGTTTGAAAAAATTAAACTTTTCTTTGCATCACCATATTCTGACAACCATAACTTTTTAATATTTATGTCTTCAGAGCTGTGTGAGAGTATTTTTGTGCAGGGAGAGCTGTGTTATTTTTTTGTACCAGTTTAGGATATTGGCCAATAAGTGCTTGAGGCCAATAAGTGCTTTATTATATGTCAGTGACATCTAGACATATCGTATAAACTATGTATGACCTATAGAAAGACTAGGCCACAGGTGAACGAGTTGGCTACAGAACTAAGACCACTCGTGAACAACGTGGCTGTTGGGGCTATTGGCTAGTCAAACTATCTATACCCAGTTTTGGGTGATATATCGATTTTTCATCTTGTACATCTAAGACTTATAGTTATTCTATGTTGTGTTTTGTTTATTTACCCATTGTCTCTCCCCTGATGAACCTTTATTAGGGGAAATGCGTTGAGAGGTTTTAGGGTTATATGAGGGAGAGTCAGGGCAGGTACGAGACCACAGGCCATCCACCATCAGGGTGTTCCTGTGGGTTGAGGCACTAGTGGTCCCTCACGTGTCTTCTCTATCAGTCTTTCCCCTCAGACTTGATCAAGGTGATAAAAAGATATGATTTAATAAAAATATTTGTTTATATCTATCTTTTGAAGTGGTTGGATTTATTAACATTAAATATTAAAAGTTACGTTTTAATCATGCCTACTGTGATCCAATTGTACGTACTGCAGGAATTGAAAATGATCTTATATGCATATCCTCAGAGAGGTTAATAGTGAACCATTTTAGGATACATGACACTTTTTGATCACTTTTTATTTCATTTTTTGTTTGGGGGGACAAGGTAACCAAAAATGGCACATCAACCAGTTTTATTTATTTTTCCAAGCATTTTTTTAGCTGTTATTTTTAGTCCTCTTAGGGGCTCTGATTGGAGGACAGAGAGAGCCCCCTCCCTCTACCTTACCGCTCAGATGCTCCGGTTGCTATTAACTGTGGCATCTAAGGGACTAAATGACTGTGATTGCGGTTATCTCTGATCCTGGTCACTACTTGTGGGTTTGCTGGATTATACAGTTGGCACCTTAACACAAATTATGTACATGTATGTAATTTTGCATTAAGAGGTTATATAGAAATGTAGCCTATAGGAAGCAATGCGATTTAGTTCTGCACAGGCATAGCAAAAATGATTATAATCTGACTGGTTATGATGGTCACCTGTAGGATTAAGTCAAGCTTTATACCTTATTATTAATTAAATTTTTAATGCACACCATCTATTTTTCCTTAGTGATGATCATATATTTCTTCAGAATGTTCCCGCTACAGTGAAAGCCAGAGGCAGTTGTCAAAGGTAGTGATTTTTTTCAGGTAAACAAATCCCCCCCTTCTCTTCCTTTCTCTCATTTGTTTGAAGAAATGAATGAACTGACTTTGAGTCTAGATGCTCAGAGATGTCTATACAGTGCAAGTTTATGTCATAATGTGTATGCTCTGTTTCTATTCATTATGTGCTGGACAGTGCATGGCAATGTAGATATCATCATATCTTATATTTAACTACATGTTTCATTTCTAAATAGCCCCATACGATGTGCAGTGTAGTGTTGTGGCTGCTTACAATCATTGTTCATACAGTACATTTGTATGGAAAACATGCTCGTAGACTCCTAGACTGCATTCATTCTATCCAGCATATTGTACTTTGCTTATTTGTTGAGCTTTGGTATCAAATTCCATGAAAATCACAAACTGTAAGGCTGGAATCAGACAGCTGTTTGGATTTCCATCTGCAAAACATGGATGTATCTGGATGTACTTATAGCTTCTGTTTTTTTTTTCTGGACCTGTTTATTTGAATGAATGAGACTCAGAAAACAGATGAGAGTGGCGCATGTTGCGAGTTTCTGGGCATGGACCAGAGATGAGATGATTCTAAACAAATAGGATTCATCACAAGCAAATCTGAAGTTTTAGTGATTCGCTTTCAGATGAATCGTTCAAAACAATGCCCACCATTTTACTATTAAAATGCAAGGGAAACGTCAGAGATGAAGACTGAGGATCACATGATCATGGTAGGGGACCTGGCTGACCGGCTTGCCCACAATTTTTTGCAGGAGGCAGATTATTGGCTGGTCTATTAGGCAATGTGCTAGGTCTAAGGCACAGATGCCATTGTAAGCTCAGCCAGTGTTGTGAGAGGACATTTCCCTGGTAGACATCAATTACAGACACCAGCCAACCAGAATCTTGCTGTGATAGTGTAGTAATTGTGAAATAGATATATTTACAGTATTTAGGTAGATTGAATTACTAGGTAGAAAGTCAGGTTTCATCAGTAAAGCACAGGGGCAGTTACTGTACGGAGACTGGTAACATCTGCTGGACCAGTTTTTTTCTGTGAAATCTATAATATATTTTGCTGCATATGCTGTAAAGTTGTGCCCTTTTTTGTCCCAAAACAGTTTTGCTCCAATTTATAAGTGATTCAATATATCAGTGTAAATTCAGCACATATTCGTCCATTAATACCAGTGTACCATGTGTTCATAGTAGGGGGAGTTTAGTTGTGCCTGTCTTGATTGGCAAGTTATTATGGTACATTTTATCAGTGCACATTCAGTGCATTTTAGTGTGTCAATATGCCACCAGTATCTTGTGTGCTCATAGCAGGGGACTAGAGATGAGAGAATTTCAAAAAAATTCGATTTGGCCGGTTCAACGAATTTTCAGAAAATATTTGATTTGATTTGATCTGAATGTATTAGTCAGGAATCGCGTTAAAAAACTGCTATTTCCTGGCTGCAGAGAGCCTGTATAGTGGTGTAGAACACTGTGCCTTGCAGTAACACGCATAGGGAGTCTGCTGTGGTAGTGAAACAATACGGTAGTGAAACATTGCTCTTAGAATCACTGCACACTTCACTTATCTGGGCAGTTATGGGGCCAAAACTGACTAAATAACTGAAGTGTGAACTCAGCCTTACAGGTCGATCTTAGCATCAGGTATAAAGAACCGTGCAGAGGCCCAATATCCTACTATAGCATGAAAGAACGCATTTCTTTTACACCGTCGTCAGCTGATTCCACATAGATGTCTACAGAACCTGTTATATTACATGCTTATGCAAGTAGAGCCCCCCGACTCTCCACTCCCCCCGAGTGGAGAGGGTGTCAGCAGTAATTTTGTGTTGATGTCACTGATTATTTCCCCTTCCTCTGATCTGTCAGAACAATAACTCCCAAAATAACGGATCCTGTCTGTTGAGCATCTGCCTTCACTCGGTCAGCATTTGGTCAGTAATCCATCAGTATTGCTAATGCCCAAAAAAACAGGAGTGGATCCAAAACAGAGATGAATGGAATATTTGCATGTCTTCTGTGTTTTGTAACCACTCCTGCTTTTGGCTACCAAATCATAAGCCAATTCTGATGGGTCCAAACAGGCCTTACAGCTGCTATACAGACAGGATCCATTGTGTGTCTCATTTCTCCTTCCTTCTGACAGATCAGAAGAAGTGTCAAATAAATGATGATGTCAACCAGGCCAAAAAGGAAAATTGTGGCCAAGTGATGAAGTGCGGAGGGTCGGAACAGCATTAGAAGTCCACAAAGTGGCCTAATGATATAGTGTGGAGGTGGCAGGAGCATCAGGAGACCACAAAGTGGCAAGGTGACATTGGAGGTAGCAGCAGCATGAGGAGACCACAGAGTGGCACAATAACAGAGTGTGGAGGTGGCATTAGGAGGCCACAGAGTGGCATGGTGACATAGCGTTGAGGTAGCAGCAGCATAAGGAGACGACAGAGTGGTAAGGTGACATAGTGTGCAGGTGGCAGCAGCATCAGGAGACCACAGAGTGGCAAGGTGACATACTGTGGAGGTGGCAGCAGCAGCATGAGGAGGCCACAAAGTGGCAAGGTGACATAGTGTTGAGGTAGCAGCAGCATCAGGAGACCAGAAGGGGGAAAGGTGACATAGAGTGTAGGTGGCAAGAGCATCAAGAGACCAGAAAATGGCAAAGTGACATAGTATGGAGGTGGAAGCAGCATCAAGAGACCACAGAGTGGCAAGGTGCCATAGTGTGGAGGCAGCAACAGCATCAGGAGACCACAGAGTGGCACAATGACAGAGTATGGAGGTGGCAGCAACAGCATGAGGAGGCCACAGAGTGGCAAGGTGACATAGTGCGGAGGTGGTAGCAGCATCAGGAGACCACAGAGTGTCAAGGTGACATAGTGTGGAGGTGGAAGCAGTGTGGAGGTGTCAGCAGCATATGGAGACCACAGAGTGGCAAAGTGACATAGTGTGGAGGTGGTAGCAGAATCAGAAGACCACAGAGTGACCCGGTGACAGAGTGGGGAGGTGGGTGACAATAACATTACCTGCTGATGATGTTGGGTATAAGAAGGAGCACTTGACATCAGATGTGTGGCATCAGGCGTGTGGCAGCATCAGAATAGTAGCTGAGGCAGGAAGCCAGAAGAAACCGGTCTCTTTTGTCAAGGTTTGGGAGAGGCATGTAAACTTGCGGCTTGCGGTGACACCGGCATGTAATCAGGTGTCACAGACAGCAGAGCTGTCCAGGCACCCGGCAGGGGATCAATCAGCGTGGTCCCTGCCTTTGAATCACTGCGATTGGTCAGTCAGATTTAAGTGTTGAGGAGATCGGGGCTGCGAGATTGGAGGATTGAGGAGATTGGTCAGTCAGTGAGTGTTGAGGAGATCGGGGCTGCGCTGCTGTGTTGATCATCTCCCCCCCATTCAGGATGGCCAAGCGGGACCCCCACCCCTCCCTGCCCCCACAATCTTTCTGGATGGCTGAGCGGTACTAGTTTGTCAGCTGTAACATACAGCTGACAATCTACTGTAACGGCCGACATCAGTGCTGGCACTGATGTTAATCGTTTAACCCCTTCCATGCTGCGGTATTACGGACCGCTGTATGGAAGGGGTTAACAGGGAGGAGGCTCTCTCCCTCCCCCTCCCCCATCGGGCGTTGCGCTGCTGTGGAAGCTTCCCGATTGATCATAACAGGGGGAGGGAGCTCCTTTCTTCCCCCCCTCCCATCGGGCCGCTGCTCTGCTGTTGCAGCGTCCGATGGTTACCATGGCAGCTGGATGCCTTACACAGGCATCCAGGCTTTCCATGGTATTTAAGCCTGACAGGGTCCTTTCAAAGTCAGGAGCCTGATCAGGCTTACTGTGAATGAAAATACACTGCAGTGCACTATACAGTTACTGAGCGCTGTATGAAAGGGGTTAACAGGGAGGAAGCTCTCTCCCTCTCCCATCGGGCATTGCGCTGCTGTGGAAGATTCCCGATTGATTATAACAGAGGGAGGGAGCTCCCTTCTCCCCCCCTCCCATCAGGCCGCTGCAATGGTGTGGCAGCATCCGATGGTTACCATGGAAGCTGGACTCCTTACACAGGCATCCAGGCTTGCCATGGTATGTAAGCCTGACAGGGTATTTCCAGAGTCAGGAGCCTGATCAGGCTTACTGTGAATGAAAATACACTGCAGTATACTATAAAGTGTACTGAAGTGTATTGTAGAGCCATCAGACCCACTGGATCTTCAAGAAAAAAAAAATTCACATATACGCACATTTATGATTGGATAAAAATTTGGAAAATAAAATACCCTAAACATGTTTGGTTTCTCCGCGTCTGTAATACCCAGATCTATAAAAATATCATATGCCCTAACCCCTCAGGTGAACATCGTAAAAAAATAAAATAAAACCAGTGCCAAAAAAAATTTTTTTTTTTGGCACCTACCATCGCAAAAAATGCAACACCAAGATCGTCACCTCATCCAACAAAAAATGAATCCTTACTTAGGACAATCAGCCCAAAAAAATAAAAAGCTATGGCTCTCAGACTATGGAGACTAAAACATTATCTTTTTGTTTCAAAAAGGATATTATTGTGTAAAACTTAAATAAATTTAAAAAAGTACCGTACACATATTAGGTACTACCACATCCATAACGACCTGTTCTATAAAAATATCACATAACCAAAATAAATAAGTAAAAACTGTGCCAAAATTACCAATTTTTTGGTCAACCCACCCCAAAAAGTGTAATAATGAATGAGCAAAAAAATCATATGTACCCAAAAATTGTACCAATAAAAACATCACCTCTTCCTGCAAAAAACAAGCCCCTGCACAAGACGGTCGGCAGAAAAATAAAAAAAGATTGCGTTCAGAAAATATGTATACACAAAAACATTTTTTTTTTCAAAAATGCTTTATTATGCAAAACTGAAACAAACAAACAAACAAAGTAGACATATTTTATATCATCGGATCCATAAAAACCTGTTCTATAAAAATAGCACATGATCTAACTTGTCAGATGAACGTTGTAAAAAACAAAAAAAAAAAAAAACTGTGCCAAAACATCCATTCTTTGGCTTCCTTGCATCAGTACCCCAAAATAGTACCAACAAAACTGTCACCTTATCTCGTAGTTTCCAAAACGGGGTCACTTTTTGATTGTTTCTACTGTAGGGTGCATCTGGGGGGCTTCAAATGGGACATGGTGTCTATAAACTAGTCCAGCAAAACCTGCCTTCCAAAACAATACAGGGCGCTCCTTTTCTTCTGCGCCCTACCATGCGCCAATACAGCAGTTTACCACCACATGTGGGATGTTTATGTAAACTGCAGAATCAAGGTAATAAATATTGAGTTTTGTTTGGCTGTTAACCCTCCATGTGTTAAAAAAAAAAAAAAAAAGTTAAACTTTAGAAATGTTATCTCCATTTTCCTTTCATTCTTGGGGAATACCTAAAGGGTTAGCAAAGTTTGTAAAATCAGTTTTGAGTAACTTGAGGGGTGTAGTTTCTAAAATGGGATCATTTTTGGGGAGTTTCTACTATGTAAGCCCCAAAAAGTGACTTCAGATCTGAACTGGTCCTTAAAAAGTGGGTTTTGGAAATTTTCTTAAAAATGTTAAGAATTGCTTCTAAAATTCTAAGCCTTCTAACGTCCCAAAAAATAAAATGACATTTACAAAATGATGCCAACATAAAATGGACAAATGGGGAATTTTAAGTTTTAAATATTTTATGAGGTATCACTTTCTGTTTTAAAAGCAGAGAAATAGAAATTTAGAAAAATGCAAATGTTTAAAAATTTTGGGTAAATTTCAGATTTTTTCATAAATAAAGGTGAAATATATTGACTTAAATTTATGACTGTCATGAAGTACAATGTGTCACGAGAAAACATTCTCAGAATGACTTGAATAAGTAAAAGTGTTCCAAAGTTATTACCACATAAAGTGATATATGTCAGATTTTCAAAAATTAGCCTGGTCACGAAGCTGCAAAATATCCCGGTCATTAAGGGGTTAAACATAAAAAGTGATTAAACAGCAGGTTATTTTCTGATGAAACAAAAAAACTGAGTCCTAGTAGACCTCAGAATGTCAGGTCCAATTCAGGCCAATTTGAGCATATTTGATTAGTGTAGAATCCATTTGGACACTAATCTGATATTTTTTTTTATTTGCCGAATCAAGCACAAAAGGAATTTAAAAAAAATATCGTCCATCTCTAGTCCAAAGAGAAAAATAAAAACTTTTCTAGAATTGCTTTTTATTGACTTTCCCGTAGCTGTCCTTCTTATCCAGATTATGTGTCATTTTGGTGACTAATACTCTTGAATTACGGCCTGCAAGGAGCTCTTGTTATTTTAGATTACATTTTCTCTTGTGACATGTTATGATGTGGTCTAAAATAAGATGCTTTATAGAGTCTCAAACTTGAATTTATCAGATTTCTTATGTAAGGGAAAATAAGTTATTGTGGCTCATAAAGATCTGCAGGGCTATACAGTGTTTTTCACAGCTGTTGACTTGCTTAAAGCAGCTGTCAAACATTGTATAGAATAATAAAACAGCTTTCTGCAAATTAATTAAAGTTTAGAAGGCTATTCTTTTCTGCAAACGAAACTGAGGACTCACTATAGAGGGGGTGATGAAACTCTAAACCATGTTACACAAAATGTGGTTGAGGTCAATAAGGCACAATATCTATGATACGCATTTGGAATTTAAAATGACATAACCAGTAAATCATAATACTAGAAACACAAAAAAAAGGGGGGGGGGGGTCAGCACATCCCAATGCGCAGGTGCACGTTGCTTGTGGCTGCAAATATACATCTGACAAACACATGGTGCAACAGCACTCTAACAAACCAAAAGTAGAGTACAAAGGTATATTACATTGCAAATGCTATGCTAATAACTTAGAGATGCTTGGCAAATACATTTTGTACAAAATCATTTGAGCCCGTCTGCCGAACGCCAAGGCGACCTCTAGTAAATCATATAATTGGGTCAACTACAAGGGTAAAAAAGAGCATTTATTATTATTATTTTTTTTTTTTTTATTGCAGACAGGTGTAGATTGAAGCTCATCAAACATACTGCAGTTCTACGATACATTTTCAGAATTCAGCAGCATGTAGTGTGTGTCATCTATGAATGCAAATGACCTATTGTTTCATATAAATTTATATGTCAAACATATTTCAAATAATTTGTGGTCACATTATTTTCAATTTTCCTTGGCATTATCTATATTTAAAAAAAACATATTTAGTTTTCACATTAGCTTAAAAATAAGCACCAATTCTTGATCTGTATTGATCAGTTTTCATTATTATCATCATAGGCAGAAATACAAGAGAGACAGGAATCAGCTTCATATAGATAACACAGGATTCACTCTCAAAGCATATTTAGTCCCTCCAGACCTCTGCATAAGTTACAGAGCATGCCTAGAAAACTCTTCCTTTGAAGACGGGGCGGCACACAGCACATAAACATATCAAATATGGGAGTTGCCTCATTTACTCAGCGAGACAGCCACGCCCATTTTGGGCGTTACTGAGTACCTCACATCACAGGTCCACGCCCAACCAAGGCCTGGACAGGGATAGGCTGTAGCTATCCGGCCCCTCCCACCATTAACTGAGGGTGGGCGATTTAAACTGGATAGTGTTCTCTGCATGGCGACCTCACACACAGGACCAGTGAGGCACCATTATCTGTGAGTTCCTCAGAGAATTGGGGGTATTCTTTTCACCTGTAACAGGTTGGTTTCTATGGCCTTATCTGGCTTATAATGATTACTTTTTCTGCTCCTAATAGTGTGTACACGGGCTACGGCTGGAGTGACAGTGGACATACTGCTAACCCCACGGACAATCTAGGGCCTCCTTGGCTGTATCCGGAGACGCAAGTAGTATCTGGTTACTTGTTTGCTATCTCTATTTCTATTACACATGTTATCGCACATATGTGGTTGTCTCAGGAGGTCGTCACTCCGATTATCTATGTGGGAACCATTTATGTTTGCATGAGCCTGTATATCCTTGTGGGAGTCTGTACCTCATGCTCTATACCCACTACGGCGAGTGATTTACTCACTTTGTGCCTCTCAAAGGTCTTCTAATATGGTCTTTATATCTGACCCTTTAAAGCTATTCAATGATTGAACTTAATAGACTAGTAAATTATCTGGTCAAACTGTGTCATCATAACTGATGGCCCTGCTGACTGCTTCGCTACCTCTTACCGATGCCAAAAACAGCATTGTACTAAAATATGTCCCCTGAGGACCCCAGCAATCAATTAGGGTAAAAAGCGTTGGAACTTTGGCACCTGACTGTATGCCACCAATCTAGGAGGCAGTGCTCCTGGTGCCTAGCGTGTATATATATCTTGACTATACATCTGCATGTACAAATGTGTACGGTAATTCTTGGTGTATGAACATCACACATTAATCTTGGTGTGTGAATGCTACACATTGATATCGTTTATCTGATGATATATAGATTCATAGATAATCACACATGTGGTTGTCTTTGTACCTTTCATGACGTAATTTTTGCAAGCATTTGTCCACCCACTAGACGCAGCATCCATGAGTGGGGGTGGTCCATTGCTCTTTATACTGTAATTCATTATTTTCTTTTTGTTCTGTGTACCTAGAGTAGGCCCCGGAATAGGGACTCACCTACATCATAGGGTCAATTTAGGACCCACTAGGAGGTCCCAGAACACGGGATCGTCCTTATCAGGGCGGCTATTCCGTTCCTAGGCAGGGGTGCCAAGTCTAGGGCCAGGTATAGGGACAGATCAGAATCCATGACTGTCCACTACGTCTATCATCGACCCATGCCATTGGACGTTGCAGTATTATCTCTTATGTCATCAAGGTTATATATTTTTTTGTTCTTTTTCTATGTGTGTCTGTGGGAGTTTGTTATTTTATGTGTAAATTAGATTAAAGGCGTTTTATAACAGGTTGTATCCTGTGATTAATAGAAAACTCTTCCTTTGTAGTCAATAAGGTCCCCTCTAGAGATGAGCGAATTTCCCAAAAATTTGATTTGGCCGGTTGGCCGAATTTTCCGAAAAGATTTGATTCGATCCGAATGTATTTGTGGGGAATCGCATTAAAAAAACAGCTATTTCCTGGCTGCAGAGAGCCTGTATAGTGGTGTAGAACACTGTGCCTTGCAGTAACACGCATAGGGAGACTGCTGTGGTAGTGAAACTATACTGTAACAAAGTGGTAAGGTGGCAGCAGCAGCAGGAGACCACAAAGTGGCCCAGTGACATAGTGTTGAGGTAGCAGCAACATGAGGAAACCACAGAGTGGCCCAATGACATAGTGGTGAAGTGGCAGCAGCATGAGGTGACCAAAGAGTGGTGAAGTGGCAGCAGCATGAGGAGACCACAGAGTGGTGAAGTGGCAGCAACATGAGGAGACCACAGAGTGGCACAATGACAGAGTGTAGAGGTGGCAGCAGCAGCATGAGGAGGCCACCGACTGGCAAAGTGACAAAGTGTGGAGGTGGCAGCAGCAGCATAAGGAGACCAAAGAGTGACCCAAAGACCAAGTTGTGAGTTGGCAGCAGCATGAGGAGACCATAGAGTGGCAAAGTGACATTGTGTGGAGGTAAAAGCAGCAGCATCAGGAGGCCACAGAGTGGCCCAGAGACACAGTTGTGAATTGGCTGCAGCATGAGGAGGCCATAGAGGGCCAGGTGGCATAGTGTGGAGGTGGCTGCAGCAGTATGAGGAAACCACAGAGTGGCCCAGACATAGTGTAGAGGTGGCAGCAGCAGCATGAGGAGACCACAGAGTGACACAATGACATACTGTAGGGGAGACATAGTGTAGAGGTGGCAGAAGCAGCAGCATGAGGAAGCCACAGAGTGGCACAATAACAGAGTATAGAGGTGGCAGCAGCAGCATGAGGAGGCCACAGAGTGGGCCAGAGACAGAGTTGTGAGTTGGCAGCAGCATTAGGAGGCCACAGAGTGGCACAGTGACATAGTGTGGAGGTGGCAGCAGCAGCATGAGGAGACCACAGAGTGGCCTAGAGACAGAGTTGTGAGTGCCAAAATGACATAGTGTGGATGTGACAGCAGCAGCATGAGAAGGCTACAGAGTGGCAAGGTGACATAGTGTGGAGGTGGCAGCAGCATCAGCATTAGGAGACCACAGAGTGCTCCAGAGATATATTTGTGAGTTGGCAGCAGCATGAGGAGACCACAGAGTGGCCCAGAGACAAATTTGTAAGTTGGCAGCAGCATGAGGAGACCACAGAGTGGCCCAGTGACATAGTGCTAAGGTGGCAGCAACATGAGGAGACCACAGAGTGGCCCAGTGACATAGTGGTGAGGTAGCAGCAGCAGCACGAGGAGACCACAGAAAGGCCCAGTGACATAGTGTTGAGTAGAGTTGAGCGCGAATATTCGAATAACAAATATTTTTATCGAATATCGCAAATTCGAGAATTTGCGAATATTTTGAATATAGTGCTATATATTCGCTATATCGAATATTCGTAAATTTTAAACATCTGAAAAAACATGATCCCTCACTGCTTCTTGCTTGTGGGCCAATGAGTCATTGGCCCACAAGCAAATTAAGCTGGAAGGAATAATTTTTTCATATAAAAAAAAAAAAATAGACGAATATTCTAAATAATGAATATATTTGCTATATCGCTATAACTTCATTTTTTAGAATATTCATCATATTCTAAAACAAGAATTTATAGCAATTTAGCGAATATTCGTAAAATACTAACATTGAGCAATCTAGCTAATATAGCGCTATAATCTTTTTTTAAGAGTCTTAATAATTTTTTTTATCTGAAGTTAATAAGAGAAAAAAAGTTACAACTATAAGACAAATTAGATTATACCACTATATTAGCTAAATCGATCGATTCTACATTATTTTTTGAATATTCGCTATATTGCAAGAAGCAGGGTGGAATCAATCTTGTTATTCGAATTCCCGATTTTTATCGGGAATGTTATGAATGATCGCATGAGGACGCGATCTTATGAGTGACGTAATCGTGTCACGTGACATGTTCCCTGGTTTCGGTTTTGCATTGCTTCCAGTAGAGTTTGGCGTTATTTCTGTATTAAAATCGGCGATCAAAAATGGGGAGAATTCGATTTCAAGTTCTTCTCACTGTAAGTAATATTGTATTACAGCACTGTATTTTATTTCATATTGCATGCATGTCAGAACAACACTCGAGCTACGTCTAAATAATATATATGTAGATTGAGTGTTGCTAAATATTTGTGTATGCGAATAAGAACTACATTGATATTCCTCCGCCCCCCCCCCCCACCCCAATAGCAGATACTACTGAATGGGTATTCTTGTTACTTCACAGCACTTGTCAGTAGCATGTATGTATGGACAACAGATAAATATCTATCACATGCACATAGCACGTCCGTTTTCCTTCCATGCAATATATGCCACACACTATATACCATACACACAATATATATATAGATTTAAACTTATGTCCATGAGCTTTTTTTGTCAGACCGCAAGTATTTGATGGTTCATTTAGCGTTACCCAGGGTGCACCACGGGGATGCAAACCAGCTGTACACCCAATACCGTACCGTCACTTAACTAGACAGGTACATCGCAGCTTAGCTGGCCAATATCTAATTGCTCAGACCTCACATACATATAATCGCAATACAATCCGATCTTATATCGGTAACTTTAAATCTAATATTTCCCCTTTAAAGACTTAACTACTTTTTGCTTTTTTTTTGTGGATATTTCTTTGAATATTTGTATAATAAAAAAATGGTGATTATATGCTTTCATTTTTATCCTTCAGAGCTTTCTTGAAAGGATCTATCCATGGACCCAGAAGAGGGTAGAAAAAGAGGTCATTGTACGGTCGGTCCGGGCCGAACTAAAACTGAAAAGCGGCATATGGCACGACCACAAGGCTATTCAAAAAAAGTGGTGCGACCTGAAACGCCTACACCTAGATTGTGTTGATGCGTATAGTAGGAGATTATGCCCAGGTACAATGCTTACATGATTTTTGTATCTCTCTCTACAACACTCAGTAATGTATATATTCAGTTATATAGGGAGGACGAAGAGAACACTAAAGAAAAGAATCTCAGAGCATATCGCCAATATACGTAAGGGCTATGAGAAACACACTGTATTGAGACACTTTAAGACACATCATGATCAAGACCCAAATACATTACGATATATAGCTTTGGAAAGAGTACAACCAAATTGGAGAGGAGGAAATCACATTATGCGTATGTCTCGTATTGAATCGAGAACGATTTTTGAATTTGGTACACTAGCTCCAAGGGGCCTTGATGCAGATCTAGAGGTATTTGGTTTTCTCTAATTGGTAACCTGGGACCGATGGGACATCAGAGTCCGGCTGTTTCATTTTCAGCACTCTGATCTCCCCTTGCTCCCAGGTCCCAAAAATTCCATCTATCCTACCCATAGATTGAATATCCAGTGGAATTTACTAGAAATAAGAGCAAACGTGACAAAAAGATAAAAAAAGATGAAAAAAGAACAAACATTATATATTAGAGAATAACGCAGAGAAAACGCAATAAAATCGCAACAGTCTGGGAATGATTTATGAATATTTATTATCTGTATAGTATTAATGGAAGCCCTATACCACCTTTGTTTTTTATATATTTTTTTATATATATATATATATATATATATATATATATAGTCATATGTCTGCATTTTATAGTTATACTCTACCTTATTTTAACTATGTCTGCATTGGACTTTTACCTATACCATTTCTTATATACATGGAATTTAATCCATTTTTTATATACATGGAATTTAATAACCTATATAAATGATCGGAGGATCGCAGTTCCGGAGCTACTGAGGAAGAGGCAAGTAGCCTCAAAACGCGTCTAGCCACCAGCGAACTGCGGCTTCTACATTTTTTGCTACCGGTCCGAACCTAAAGTATAAAGACATTGTACGCACAAAAGAAGAAATCTTACACAGTTCTTCATAACGCATAGGACCTGTGGAATACCTGACCGGACCATCTGATCTGGTTGTCAAGATCACCTGACCTACAGAGTCACAAAGACACACCCACTAAGCTACACAGCAGAGCGCTCCTGACCTCGTGAAATCAGCGTCCCTGTGAACGGCCTTTACTCTCCGCTTCCTGGATTGTGCCCGAGTATACACGTGAGCAGTTTTCTGCTAAGATAATTCACAGGACACGCCAGAAGACATCAAGCTAACATGGCTGCCTGTTTAGCTGAGTTGCATTTGCACCCCGAATCACAAACGTTTATGCCTGGGGGCAGGGTGTTTGTTGGTCCGTAATAGACTGTCCCTCTGCATCAAGTCACGTCCCGCTGAGGCCTATTCTTAATGGCCGGCCGTGAAGTGGTTAAAAGTGGTTTCTAAAATTTTTGTTTCAATAAATAAAAATAAAAAATTGTCAACAAGAAAAAGAAGTACAGAATTAGCTACACACGACACAACACATTCCTCTGACTGATAGAACTTTCAAGATTGGGCACATCAAGTCTGTGGCAGATAAATATTTTTAATAACATTTTAACAATAACAATTTCAAACATTTTAACAATAACAGTCCTTTCTGGCTTATTTTAAAAAAAATTCATGGAATGCAACTGTATCTTTTATTATTTGACGGTTCCTCTGATCCATCCTCCGAACCTTCTTTGAAACCCACTGCAGCAGCTTATGTAGAGCCAATTGATCCTTTTCTTGCTCTTGCTGGTACTTGGCCATTCGTTGATGGCATTTATAGATTACTGTATTACTTCTTCTTGACCTGGGTGGTTCGATTCTGGAGGATGAGAAGGTCCGGACGCTTCCATCTCTACTTCCACCATTGCGCATACATCAGGGGTAGGGTTGAGCGAACCCGAACTGTACCGAACTTTACGGTGTTCGGCACCCGAACCCGAACATTTCAGTAAAAGTTCGGGTTCGGTGTTCGGGTAATATTAATATACCATCGGATCTGAGTTTTCTCCAATCCGATGGTATATTTTAATTTTAAGCAACCCCATCACCATGGGAATGCCTCTATGTTAGAATATATCAACGGATTTGAGTTAGATCATGAAAACTCAGATCCGACAGTATATTCTAACACAGAGGCGTTCCCATAGTGATGGGGACGCTTCAAGTTAGAATATACTGAGAACTGTGGACATAACGGCCCCCTGCTGCCTGGCAGCACCTGATCTCTTACAGGGGGCTGTGATCCAGTGCTTCCAGGCAGCAGGGGGCCAGACCCCCCTCCCTCCTCAGTATTAAAATCATTGGTGGCCAAAGCGGCCACCCCTCTCTCCCCAGTATTAAAATCATTGGTGGCCAGTGTTGCCCCCCTCCCTATTTAAATCATTGGTGGCTAGTGCGGCCCACCCACCCCTTATTAAAATCATTGGTGGCTAGTGCGGCCCCCCACCCCCACCCACCCCTATTAAAATCATTGGTGTCCAGTGCGTCCTCCCCTCTCCCCCCCTAATTAAAATCATTTGTTAACAACCGCCCTCCCCCTATCATTGGTGGCAGCAGAGCGGCAGTTCTGATCGGAGTCCCAGTTTAATCGCTGGGGCTCCGATCGGTTACCATGGCAGCCAGGACGCTACTGCAGTCCTGGCTGCCATGGTTACTTAGCACTTTTAGCAGCATTACACTTACATGCGCTGTCTGTGGCCAGACGGCGCTCCTCCTACTGGTAAGTGACAGGTCTGTGCGGCGCATTGGGGTTCGGATTCGGATCAAGTTCGGGTCCTGAACCCAAACTTTTTTTTTAAAGTTCGGCCAAACTCCCCAAACCCGAACATCTAGGTGTTTGCTCAACTCTAATCAGGGGGCGAAGTGCAGACATCAGGGAATGAAGTGCAGACATCGGGGGGAGGGAGGTGCAGACATCGGGGGGGAACTGCAGACACCAGGGGGGGAAGTGGCCCAAACATTTGCAGAGGGTCCCGCCTGCTGTTCTCCCTTTGACTGCTCCTCAGACTCATCAGGGGGGGAACTGCATACATCAGAGGGGGAACTGCAGACATCAGGGGAGGAAGTAGCCAAGACAGTTGCAGAGTGTCCGGCCTGCTCTCCCTCCGAATGCTCCTCCGACTCTTCGTCCATCGACACCTGCACCACATTCAGAACAGGCCTTTTGCATCTTCGTTGTTTTGTTAATGGAATAGGAAGGCCTGTAAATAATCACTTAATGTTAAGAATTTAGACCAAAAACTCAGAATTTATAACAAAGTAATAGATCAAGAAATTCTGAGATGTATTGATCTGCTTGGGATTATGATTATACACATGGTGTATTTTCCTCAATTTGTGGTTTTATAATATGCGAAAACAAGTGTTATAGATGGATAGAACTAGTCGAAGTTACTAGGTACAATGAGCTAACACAGAGATTTGTTAGGAGGATGTGCTATATGGCAGCGGCCCCCAACCGCCGGTCTGCGGCCCAGGACCGGGCCCTGGAAGATTGTTGCGATCAGGGCCGTCTTTAACGCGGTACTAATGAAGCGCTTCCATTATAGAAGCGCTTCATTAGTACAGGAGGACCAGGAAGCGGTGAAGGATCTGTACTCACCGCTTCCTGGTCCTCGGCTCGGCTATCGCCTTTGCAGGGCTGCACACAGTGTGAGGTCACTATGTGACCTCACACTGTGTGCCACGATACACAGCCGACAGCAGAATATAGAGGATCGCGATGGTGACCAGGAGCAGGAGAGGTAAGTGTTGTTGTTTTTTTATTTGCACTGGGGGCTGACATGGGGGCTTATGGCTGACATGGGCAGCTGATGGCTGACATGGGGGGCTGATGGCTGACATGGGGGCAGATAGATGGGGGGTTGATCTGAGGCATTGGGGGTCTGACCTGAGGTGTAATGAATTATTATTTTTTTCTTATTTTTCTAAATAAAAAATACGGTACAGTGCAGCACAGACCAGTGCAGCAGAGACCCTAGTCAGTTTATATAGTCGTTATATAGTGTTATATATTTTAATATGCACCTTGTGTTTTGTTATGCGCGTGAATCAGTCAGCGCCTACTAGCCCCAGCTTAGCCCCGCCCACCCCTAAGCCCCCCCAGTTTATATTGCAATCTACTAGTATTACTGCGCTGTGTCTTGTAATTTGTCTGTAGAATCGCTTTTATTAATATGCAAATTACCTAAATAAGGAGCCCAAGGGGCTGTCCCTCTGTCTGGTGGAGCCCAGCCACACCCCTTCTCCTTGAGCCCAGCACAACCCCACTGCTAATTTATTCACTCCTCATTGCCGACCTCATATGCCTTGTGCACTGTAATCTCGCGCATGCGCCGTGGAAAGACCAGTCAGCACATGTGCAATGTGTTCTGTGAGGCTGATGCCAGGACATCGCGCGGGCGCTGACAGGTCTATCCACGGCGCATGCACGAGATTATGGTGCACCAGGCATATGAGGTCGGCGATGAGGAGTAAATAAATTAGCAGTGGGGCGATGCTGGGCTCAAGGAGAAGGGGTGTGGCTGGGCTCCACCGGACAGAGGGAAAGCCCCTTGGGCTCCTTATTTAGGTAATTTGCATATTCATAAAAGAGATTTTACAGACAAATTACAAGACACAGCACAGTAATACTAGTAGATTGTAATATAAATCGTGAAGACTGATGTGGTCATGTTAACAGCTCAGTAAGTGAAATCCTGGTGACAGAATCCCTTTAAACTCGCTTGCCGATAGGTGGTGACTGGTGAGCGGACTTGATGGTTAAATTCTATTTATCCACAGTTTATAGCAGGTCTATTCAGCAGTTAATGTTAGTCTTCCATGTAAAATCAACAGTTTACATCACTAACGTTTGATCTCCCATACCTTCCAGCTATTACAATCTTAACCTCTCATATAGCATTGAATTATTGGTTTATGAGGTGAATTTACTGGTGTGTGTGTGTGTGTATATATATATATATATATATATATACTCTGTAATCCCATGCAAATTACGAGGGGGATGTATGTAATGGACGGGTTCTTTCACTGGAATACTAAAAGATGTTTGCTGTTGATGTATATATAAACAACGAGATATATATTTATGTGTGTGTGAAATGTATGAAATAATCCGATGACATCATACATGGGTCCCGCGCTGTGTCTATAACTCTATATATGTATACAATCACAGTGAAGGAGAGATGTATGACGTAACTGGATTATTTTGTACATGTCAAAACCGGTATTAAGCAATCATTTGTAAAAAAAATTGTGACAAAACCCCTGTTTGTTGAATGCCCAAACTCTTGTATTTCGTCTGCTGTTCATTTAGTTAACCGTATTTAGCCCTTTAAATGTACACAAACTACCTTATCTGCCTGTGATGCAGTTAGCGAACACAATGGACATTAGCGAACACAATGGATATTGCCTGTGACACAATCCATAAACACAATGTATGTTGCCTTTGAAGCAATCCACAAACACAATGGATATTGTATGTGATACATTTAGCAAACACAATGGTCTTAGTCATCGACTGCATTGAACTATGTCTGGCCCCTTTATCCAATTATCTCCAGGATAGAGAGGAGAGATTTTACTATTCATGTGGGAGTGTGTTATATCTTTCTGTATATTGATTGGTGACTGTATTTTGTGTGGCTGTTTCCCACAAGGGCCCTGTGTGAGTAAACCCTTGCCGGAGGTTAACCCTACTACATCTGTACGGATTAGCAGCATTACTTTATACACTCACCTAAAGAATTATTAGGAACACCATACTAATACGGTGTTGGACCCCCTTTTGCCTTCAGAACTGCCTTAATTCTACGTGGCATTGATTCAACATGGTGCTGATAGCATTCTTTAGAAATGTTGGCCCATATTGATAGCCTCTTGCAGCTGATGGAGATTTGAGGGATGCACATCCAGGGCACGAAGCTCCAATTCCACCACATCCCAAAGATGCTCTATTGGGTTGAGATCTGGTGACTGTGGGGGCCATTTTAGTACAGTGAACTCATTGTCATGTTCAAGAAACCAATTTGAAATGATTTGAGCTTTGTGACATGGTGCATTATCCTGCTGGAAGTGACCATCAGAGGATGGGTACATGGTGGTCATGAAGGGATGGACATGGTCAGAAACAATGCTCAGGTAGCCTGTGGCATTTAAACGATGGCCAATTGGCACTAAGGGGCCTAAAGTGTGCCCAGAAAACATCCCTCACACCATTACACCACCACCACCAGCCTGCACAGTGGTAACAAGGCATGATGGATACATGTTCTCATTCTGTTTACGCCAAATTCAGACTCTACCATTTGAATGTCTCAACAGAAATCGAGACTCATCAGACCAGGCAACATTTTTCCAGTCTTCAACAGTCCAATTTTGGTGAGCTCGTGCAAATTGCAGCCTCTTTTTCCTATTTGTAGAGATGAGTGGTACCCGGTAGAGTCTTCTGCTGTTTTAGCCCTTCCGCTTCAGGGTTGTGCATGTTGTGGCTTCACAAATGCTTTGCTGCATACCTCGGTTGTACCGAGTGGTTATTTCAGTCAATGTTGCTCTTCTATCAGCTTGAATCAGTCGGCCCATTCTCCTCTGACCTCTAGCATCAACAAGGCATTTTCGCCCACAGGACTGCCGCATACTGGATGTTTTTCCCTTTTAACACCATTCTTTGTAAACCCTAGAAATGGTTGTGCGTGAAAATCCCAGTAACTGAGCAGATTGTGAAATATTCAGACCGGCCCGTCTGGCACCAACAACCATGCCACGCTCAAAATTGCTTAAATCACCTTTCTTTCCCATTCTGACATTCAGTTTGGAGTTCAGGAGATTGTCTTGACCAGGACCACAACCCTACATGCATTGAAGGAACTGCCATGTGATTGGTTGACTAGATAATCGCATTAATGAGAAATAGAACAGGTGTTCCTAATAATTCTTTAGATGAGTGCATATATAAAGAGATAAAGAATTATCCACCTAGATAGGCGTGATTTAGAAATTAATTCAAAGTACCTCTACCATCGATAAACAGTTACATAGAGGTAAATGTGGAGAGAATACAGGGCACCAATTACATAACATAACAGACAGATACCGTACGTATGAGGTAATACCCTTTAGTAAAAAAACGGCTCAATAAAGATACACAACAGAAATGATATAACTGTTAGCAGCCATGCGTTGGTTACTCACGGTACCTGGGTAATGGTATAGTGGTGATCGCAGATGAAAGGATGTTAGTAGTCAACAATTGGAAATTCCTTTTTTTCCACTGTTACACCCCAAAAAAGGCTGTCACTTCACTTTACAAAGGCTAATAGTCCCCTTTTTTCCCACTAATATGCCACAAAAAAGGCTTTAGAACATATAACTGCACCACTGAACGGCTAATAACACTTGTTTTTTTCCACTAATACACCCCCAAAAAGGCTGTAATTTTGTCACTTCACCGCACAATGGCAAATAAACCCTTTTTTTTCACTAATACACCACAAAAAAGGCTTTAAATTATATAACTGCACCACCGAACGACTAATAAGACTGTTTTTCCACTAATACACCCCAAAAAAGGCAGTAATTTTGTCACTTCACAGCACAACGGCTAACAAGCCTTTTTTTTCCATTAATACACCACAAAAAAGCCTTTAGAACATATAACTGCACCACTGAACAGCAAATAATTCCCACTAATACACCCCAAAAAAGTCTATAATTCTGTCACTTAACCATACAACGGCTAATAAGACTTTTTTTTCCACTGATCCACCCCAAAAAAGCCTGTAATTTTGTCACTTCACTGCACAAAGGCTAATAAGCCCTTTTTCCCACTAATATACTCCAAAAAAGGCTTCAGAACAAATAACTGCACTGCTGAAAGGTTAATAACACCTTTTTTTTCCACTAATACACCCCAGAAAAGGCTATAATTTTGTCACTTCACTGCATAATGGCAAATAAACCCTTATTTTTTTTCCACTAATACACCACAAAAAATGCTTTAGAACATATAACTGCACCGCTGAACGGCTAATAAGACTTTTTTTACCCCACTAATACACTCCAAAAAAGGCTGTAATTTTGTCACTTCACAGCACAACAGAAAATAAGCCCTTTATTTCCCCACTAATACACCCCCAAAAATGCTTTAGAACATATAACTGCACCGCACGACAGCTAATAGAATATACAAATATTTCCTAGTAATACACCCTGTTAATGGCTGTATCACACAGTACTTGCGCCCCAATAAAAAGCAAGGTTTGCTAGAATTACAGAGGTATCATCTATTGCAAACCTAACAGCAGCAGTATAATGGCAATTTGGATCCCCAGTCAGTGCAGCAAGGTGTAAATGAAATGCTCCTATTACCCAGGCTGTACACTCCCCTATTGGACCCTGTTTTCCTTTTATAGTGTGGAATAATGTCTCCCTATCCTTTCCGTACACTTCTAATGATCTTTCCATGAACTTCTATTAAGCCCAAAAAAAGTTTTAAAGTCTTTTCTACCACTTTCCCTAGCGCCTGCTAACGCCTCTCCCTGCACTATGTAGATGAGGCTATTTATAGGACTGTGACATCACAGGGGCTGGCTGCTGGCTGCTGATTGGCTGCATGCCTGGCATTGTGGGTGATCCCTCGTTCCTAGAGTTCTTTGCTCCATGTCCTTACACGTGCAGAAGCCATTTTAGGAAACAATGTGATTTGTTACCACAAAGCGTGAGGAAATTCGGATTCGGTGCAAATCTTATTTTTCCAGAAATTCGGATCGAATTCCATATCATCAACTTCGATTAGCTCATCTCTAGTCCCCTCCTGTCCATTATGTCTATGGCCCATGGTGGTTGCTGTAAAGCAGGGGAGCACAGCCTGTGGCCCGGGGGCCACATGCCGCTATTGTAACCATTCTGTGCGTCCCCCAAGCATCTGGTAATAGTTGTATGTCTATGTCTTATGGCTTCTCAAATGTATTTTTCATGTATTCTCCCATTAGATGGGAGTACTAGAAGTGTAACTAGACATTCATAAAATATACTGTATGTTCAATATGCCATAATAATAGTATTTCAGTTGATAATACCCCTTTAAGTTTTATTTTCGGGAATTGGTTCAGGCTGGCAATGTGGCCCCCAACCAGAAAAGGTTGTGCACCCCTGCTGTAAAGGATATTTCTAAATGCTGTTAAGGATGGCAGCCCCCTTAATCATGTTCAGAAAACAGAATAAAACTGCACTCACAAAATAGAAAGATTAGAAAAAAGATATGTGTAACAGAAATCTATCTTTAACTGATAGAAAATGTTCTAGATGACACACTCACTTTAACCTTCTTATATACAGGTCCTTCTCAAACAATTAGCATATTGTGATAAAGTTCATTATTTTCTGTAATGTACTGATAAACATTAGACTTTCATATATTTTAGATTCATTACACACCAACTGAAGTAGTTCAAGCCTTTTATTGTTTTAATATTGATGATTTTGGCATACAGCTCATGAAAACCCAAATTTCCTATCTCAAAAAATTAGCATATTTCATCCGACCAATAAAAGAAAAGTGTTTTTAATACAAAAAAAGTCAACCTTCAAATAATTATGTTCAGTTATGCACTAAATACTTGGTCGGGAATCCTTTTGCAGAAATGACTGCTTCAATGCGGCGTGGCATGGAGGCAATCAGCCTGTGGCACTGCTGAGGTGTTATGGAGGCCCAGGATGCTTCGATAGCGGCCTTAAGCTCATCCAGAGTGTTGGGTCTTGCGTCTCTCAACTTTCTCTTCCCAATATCCCACAGATTCTCTATGGGGTTCAGGTCAGGAGAGTTGGCAGGCCAATTGAGCACAGTAATACCATGGTCAGTAAACCATTTACCAGTGGTTTTGGCACTGTGAGCAGGTGCCAGGTCGTGCTGAAAAATGAAATCTTCATCTCCATAAAGCTTTTCAGCAGATGGAAGCATGAAGTGCTCCAAAATCTCCTGATAGCTAGCTGCATTGACCCTGCCCTTGATAAAACACAGTGGACCAACACCAGCAGCTGACATGGCACCCCAGACCATCACTGACTGTGGGTACTTGACACTGGACTTCAGGCATTTTGGCATTTCCCTCTCCCCAGTCTTCCTCCAGACTCTGGCACCTTGATTTCCGAATGACATGCAACAGTCCAGTGCTGCTTCTCTGTAGCCCAGGTCAGGCGCTTCTGCCGCTGTTTCTGGTTCAAAAGTGGCTTGACCTGGGGAATGCGGCACCTGTAGCCCATTTCCTGCACACGCCTGTACACAGTGGCTCTGGATGTTTCTACTCCAGACTCAGTCCACTGCTTCCGCAGGTCCCCCAAGGTCTGGAATCGGTCCTTCTCCACAATCTTCCTCAGGGTCCGGTCACCTCTTCTCGTTGTGCAGCGTTTTCTGCCACACTTTTTCCTTCCCACAGACTTCCCACTGAGGTGCCTTGATACAGCACTCTGGGAACAGCCTATTCGTTCAGAAATTTCTTTCTGTGTCTTACCCTCTTGGACAGCAGTCAGGTTGGCAGTCTTACCCATGATTGCGGTTTTGAGTAATGAACCAGGCTGGGAGTTTTTAAAAGCCTCAGGAATCTTTTGCAGGTGTTTAGAGTTAATTAGTTGATTCAGATGATTAGGTTAATAGCTCGTTTAGAGAACCTTTTCATGATATGCTAATTTTTTTTGATAGGAATTTGGGGTTTTCATGAGCTGTATGCCAAAATCATCAATATTAAAACAATAAACGGCTTGAACTACTTCAGTTGGTGTGTAATGAATCTAAAATATATGAAAGTCTAATGTTTATCAGTACATTACAGAAAATAATGAACTTTATCACAATATGCTAATTTTTTTTAGAAGGACCTGTACTTGAACCTTAAGTACATTTCAAGGATGGAATATAATGACACCTGCTTCTGATGTTGAGTGATAAAATAACTGGAAGCTGTTAGCACATGTAAAAGTAGCATAGTGGATCTCTATCCGAATGGTAACATAGTAACATAGTAACATAAGGCCGAAAAAATACATTTGTCCATCCATTTCGGCCTGTTATCCTGCAAGTTGATCCAGAGGAAGGCAAAAAAAAAAAATGTGAGGTAGAAGCCAATTTTCCTCACTTTAGGGGAATAAAAAATTCCTTCCCGACTCCAATTAGGCAATCAGAATAACTCCCTGGATCAACCACCCCTCTCTAGTAGCTATAGCCTGTAATATTATTACGCTCCAGAAATACATCCAGGCCCCTCTTGAATTCCTTTATTGTACTCACCATCACCACCTCCTCAGGCAGAGAGTTCCATAGTCTCACTGCTCTTACCGTAAAGAATCCTTTTCTATGTTTGTGTACAAACCTTCTTTCCTCCAGATGCAGAGGATGTCCCCTCGTCACAGTCACAGTCCTGGGGATAATTAGCTGATGGGATAGATCTCTGTACTGACCCCTGATATATTTATACATATTAATTAGATCTCCCCTCAGTAGTCTTTTTTCTAAAGTGAATAGCCCTAAGTTTAATAATCTTTCAGGGTACTGTAGTTGCCCTATTCCAGTTATTACTTTAGATGCCCTCCTCTGGACCTTCTCCAGCTCTGCTATGTCTGCCTTGTTTACAGGAGCCCAGAACTGTACACAGTACTCCATGTGTGGTCTGACTAGTGATTTGTAAAGTGGTAGGACTATGTTCTTATCACGGGAATCTATGCCCCTTCTGATGCAACCCATTATCTTATTGGCCTTGGCAGCAGCTGCCTGACACTGGTTTTTGCAGCTTAGTTTGCTGTTTATTAAAATTCCTAGATCCTTTTCCATGTCAGTGTTACCAAGTGTTTTACCCTTTAGTATGTACGGGTGACTTGCATTTTTCCTTCCCATGTGCATAACTTTACATTTATCAGAGTTAAACCTCACCTGCCACTTATCTGCCCAAGTCTCCAATCTATCCAGATCCCTCTGTAGTAGTATACTGTCCTCTTCAGTGTAAATTACTTTACACAGTTTAGTGTCATCTGTGAAAATTGATACTTTACTATGCAAGCCTTCTACAAGATCATCAATAAATATATTGAAGAGAATAGGGCCCAATACTGACCCCTGAGGTACCCCACTAGTGACAGTGACCCAATCTGAGTGTGTACCGTTAATAACCACCCTCTGTTTTCTATCACTGAGACAGTTACTTACCCACATACAGGCTTTTTCTCCCAGTCCGAGCATTCTCATTTTATATACTAACCTTTTATGTTGTACAGTGTCAAATGCTTTGGAGAAGTCCAGATATACGACATCCATTGATTCGCCGCGGTCAAGCCTAGAACTTACCTCCTCATAGGAACTGATTAAATTAGTTTGACATGACCGATCCCTCACAAAGCCATGCTGATATGGCGTTATTTGCTTATTTCCGTTGAGATGCTCTAACATAGCATCTCTCAGAAAACCTTCAAACAGTTTACCTACAACAGATGTTAAACTTACCGGCCTATAGTTTCCAGGCTCTGTTTTTGGACCCTTTTTGAATATTGGCACCACATTTGCCATGCGCCAATCCTGTGGGACATTCCCTGTCAGTATAGAGTCTGCAAATATCAGAAATAAGGGTCTGGCTATGACATTACTTAATTCCCTTAGGATACGGGGGTGTATGCCATCTGGTCCTGGCAATTTGTCTATTTTAATCTTTTTAAGTCGCTGAAGAACTTCTTCCTGGGTCAGACACGACATTTTTAATGGGGATTTTATTTTTGTATTCTGGATGTCATCTGACAGTTTATTTTCCTCAGTGAATACATTGGAGAAAAAAATATTTAACAGCTTTGCTTTCTCCTCATCGCTCTCTGCGACTTCCCCCTCATTACTCTTTAAAGGGCCGACACCTTCAGATTTATACTTTTTAACATTTATATGATTGAAGAACATTTTAGGGTTAGTTTTACTCTCTTTGGCAATTAATCTCTCGGTCTCTAGTTTGGCCGCTTTTATTTGTTTTTTACTTATTCAATTTTTTTCCTTATGGTTTTTCAGTGCTTCCGTGCTACCCTCCTGTTTCAGTGAATTATATGCTTTCTTTTTGTCATTTATTGCTTTCTTTACAGTACTATTTATCCACATTGGTTTCTTTTTGTTCCTTAACCTTTTATTCCCATACGGTATGTACCTCTCATAATGAGATTTTAGGATGTTTTTAAAGATATCCCATTTTGTGGCTGTATTTTTATTTTTGAGGACTTTGTCCTAGTTAGTTCGGCCTATGGCCTCTCTTAGTTGGCTAAATTTAGCTGTTTTGAAGTTTGGTATTTTTGTTTCTCCCTGTAGAAACGCTCTTTTGAATGATAATTGGAAGGTTATTACTTTATGGTCACTATTTCCCAGGTGTCCCCCAACCTGCCCGTCTGTTGTTCTGTCAGGCCTATTGGTTAATACTAAGTCCAGTATGGCCGTCCCTCTAGTCGGGTCCTGAACCAGTTGGGAGAGGTAATTGTCTTTGGTTATTGCCAAGAACCTGTTTCCCTTATGAGATATACAAGTTTCAGTTTCCCAGTCTATATCTGGGTAGTTGAAGTCCCCCATAATAACCACCTCATTATGATTTGCTGCCTCGTCTATCTCGTTTAGTAGTATGTCGGGGAATGTTAAGCAAATAGGCCTGCAGGTTCAAAAGGATTTCCTAGACTTGGATTTGTCTAATGAGGAGCATGACTTCTGTCCAAAAAGGTTGAATTCAAGGGTGAATGGGGTATTTCTGGAGGCTCTACATCTCTAGCACGTCATAAGGAAAGTTCAACTCCAATTATAACAAAGCTCAAGAGTATGACACCAACATAAAAGCAATTTACAGTATGCCTGTTAAGGTCTGATTAATTAAAGTGATGATATTTTAGTACTAATAAGTCAGAGTAACTGGTAAATTTTTTCTTGAAGATGGTTTGCTGGTTTGACTGGCTTTCTCAATTATAATAGTGTCTCAAGGGTGTCAAGAGCCACGCCTGACTCCGTTATACCCGGGGTCAGGAAGTCGCAGCGGGTGGCTGCGCGCTCTATGTCTAAAGATCACGCTGTTTCTTAATGATAGTTTTTTGTGTTTGCCTTGCAATATTTTTTGTCTCACTCAGGGATCCGTAGCTTCTTCCTCAGCTGTTTCTGGTCTGTCACTCCCAACCTCCATATATTCTCCTCTCCCACTTCTCTGGTTGCCAGATATAGAGCTTCCTGCCTGGACTTCTATGCTGACCCACTGGAGCTGTGATCCCTGGTTGTTGTTCCAGAGTGTTACCCTCCGGATCCCTGTTGGGCTTTTGTTGTCCACTGTTGTCGCCTACCTGGGATTATATGTTTTGTCTGTATTGTCTGTCCTCTCCTTGGTGTTTTCCTTTAGTGTTAGTGGTGCGGACTAGTGCTCCCACTGCCCTATTCACTACCTAGGGCTCATCTGAGGGAAAGCCAGGGTTTTAGGCACGTGATCAGCGTACGGGTGAGGAACCCGTCTAGGGACGTCAGGGCAGTCAGGTGCCAGCCTCAAGGTGAGTTAGGGGTCACCACCTTTCCCTCTCCCTTGGACAGGGCCTTCCCTTTTCCCTCTCTTTATGTCACGTATGTGATTGGCACGCCGGTCATGACAAATAGCTTATATGAAAAATCTCCAGCATGAAGCAATTAGGTGTCTGCATGAAACTGCATTGGGAGGGGTGTTAAAACAGCTTTGTAAGTGGCAGACAATATATGTCACACCCCTACAACTCTATTCAAGCTTGGGTTCTCCAATTTAATATACAGTAAATAGCTTATTTCACACCTCTTTCCAAATACAAATTCAGTTGCTCTGACTTATTACTGCTGATAATTCACAGGATATTAACATTCCTTATAAGTGGTATACATAGAGGTCTTTGTGCCTCTCCACCAAACAAGTCTCCATATGTTAATAAACTTTTATGGGATTAAAAGGCTATAACCACCTTCTGGGACACATTTTTTATACCATGCTGCTGTTCTGATGGCTAAATATTGCCCTTATCTCTGAACCTCTGACAGTTCATAAATAATTAAGCCATATTCTCTGCTTTGATGAGAATTCAGCTATAATGAGTGTTTGTGAGCTTCCAGGAATATAAGAGATAAGGGCTATACTGTACATAGCGCAAGAAAAGGAACATTACAAAACTCCATGTGAAATTAAGATACTCTGCAGCTATTTTACCCTGTAGGGCACAAACTGCTGAAAATGGGGTTGGCCACTTTCTGGTTACTGTTCATCAGTGTATTTGTAAGAAGACTATATGGCGCTTACTTATATAGCCTTTGTTCACATTCTGCACCACTTTCTATATTTCATAAGGTGTGCCCCTTTGTTGGCCGAGTTTTTTGTGCTGACCACACAGAGGTCCTGACTCTTTTCCATAAAATGGCAACTCATGGAGGGAAATCTGACCAGACACATCACTCTGCCTCTTCCATTTCAATACACATCACTAAGTCTCCTTAATTCAAATACACTGCACATGCAATCTACACATGACTGTTGGTAGTTTAGTGCAATTGTGCTATGTTAGAATGAAGAAGGCTGAGTGATTTGTCTGCTCACATGACCTTCCATAAGTGTCCATTTTATGGACATGACCTCTAGGCATCTTACCTACACACTAGTCCACATTACCCAGAAAGTGGACAACCCCTTTAATAAAGACTTGTTGAACAAATGATTTTTAATCCAAAATTAGTAAAATGCAATCATACAAATTGTCCCCAGGTGTTCATAGCCTTTAAATGTAAACTTTTACCATACAGATCTACAGAAATATTATGTATATGATCTATTTTGGAAAAACTCGAAGTTCACAGATCGATAAAAAAAAAAAAAGCTGTGCAAGTGGTTCAATTTGCAGAAAATGTGCAGTGTTGGCATGGGTGGTGAGAACACAGCATGCTATACTGTATGTGAAACTATAGTTTATATTTTAGCACTATATATAACATTAAATGTGCTTATCTATAACCTAATGGAAAAAAACATCCTTCTTGAGATTACTAACACCCACTCAGCCATGACTAAATATGCCCGCTGGTCTCTATGTGTATTAGAGCATTTTTCAAGTAGAAATATACTTGATGATTCTAAATATGAAATAATTAGTGTGTACTTTGTAACCTACTGCAGGCTATTTTCGGTAAAGTATAGCTTAGGAATGTATAATATTGTTCATCAATGAATTCAATATGAAATGCAAGAACATGAGAAATAGCAGATAGATTTTAGTTCAGTCAATAAGGCTAGGGTTTTATTGTAAGAGTAAAATATGTTTTATTACATAATTAGGATAAATATATGAAATTTTTAAAAATAAAATTGATTAGAATCAATTAAGGAAAAATACCAGTTTGCTAATTTTATTTGCCAATTAAACTGTTGATTTGTTTTATACATGTACAGTGGTACAGCATTTTCTGTATGCTGCATAAAGTCCTAGAAGTAGATACAGACAGTGGCAGGGCAGTGGGGCTGTTGACCTGGGTTCCAAACTGCCAGGGGGCACTGCGTAGCCTGACATGGCTTTACATTAACTGCACTGATGATGAGAACCATGCATCATTAGTGTATTTTAGAGCCTTAGAAAGCGTAAGGACCTGAGATGACATCAATAATAGCTCTTTAACTGTGTAAGTGAACTGCACTGACAATGGTGTATTTCCTTATTTCCTAGGTTAAGAGGGTGCAGCTGCAACATCAGTGATGACATCATCAAATGTCCTTTACCTTCCGAATAAAGAAGAACTGCAGGGTTGAGACTAGCATGGAGAGGGCAAAAATTGGTCCCCTCCTTTTATCTCCATGTGCCCTAAACCCAATACTAACCCTAACACTAATACTAACCCCTGACAGATACAGTAGTTTACTGATATGTCAGGTACGAGGTATAATAGATGCAGTGGATACCGATATATAGTATATACAGCAGTGTTCTGATTTATCTGTACCCACTGCATATACGTATAATACCTTGTCCCCTGCATATCAGTACACTGCTGTATATACTATATATCTGTCCACAATACATCTATTATACCTCGTACGAAGAGAGGAGTGATATATGGGGAGAATACTGCTGCCAGTGGGGGAGAGGTTTTCAGGGGACAATACTGCTGTCAGATGGATGGGGGGTCATGGGAGAATGCTGCTGTGATTGGGAAAGGGTTGTCATGGGGCAATACTGCTGCCAGGAGGATCTAGAAGTTTGGGTCTGCAGCTGTCAGGGACCCCATCAAGAAGATAGAAGTGGTTTATTAATGCTTCTGCCTTCTCCTTTGCTTGGTGCATAGAGCTCAATGAGCACGTTGTGGTGAATGGAGAAAGCAGGTACGCTGATTCCTCAAGTTTACCTAGTGATCATCTGTCACAGGTTGAGGGGCACAATACTTGGCTTGCCCCAGGCGCTGGCAACCCATGCTACATTACTGGATATAGATAACCAAATCAAACAAATGAGTCAAAAATTGGCCATTTATTAATTTAGGAAAATGATCCAATATCACACATCTGTAAGTGTCAAAAAGTATGAGAACCTTTAGCATTAGCAGCTAATTTGAAGGACAAATTCGATTCAGATGTTTTCGATCAATGGGATTTTGAGCAGGTGTGAGTGGGTGACCTGTATTATTTAAAGAGCAGAGACCTATCAAAGTTTGATCTTCAGAAGTGTATCATGACACAAACAGATAAAAATTCTGAAGATCTTAGAAAAAGAGGATTATCAGACTAGAGATGATTACAAAACCATATCTGGTTGGACTCCACAAATCTGTTAGGACAGCTGCACATGGCTTCCGCTGCCCTTCTCTACTCTGCGGGCACAGAAGCTCACCATACTGCTGCCTCCATGGTTTTGCCTAGTGCTCCAGCCCCTGTCTCCTAGGCACTCGCATGCTCACCTTGCTTCATAAAGGGCCAGTGTGCATGCTTGCAAATAATTCCCCAGCCAATGGCTACGTGCCCCATGGCATTATAGGCACCCGATCCAGGCAGAGTATGCCTGAGACCTAGGGTGTCCTGGTGGCCAACAAAGATATTATTAGTTTAGTGATTCTCTAATTCTCCTCTGTATGTTCCTGTGTGTGTCCCAGCCCTGTACCTACCCTGGCAGTGTGCTTCTGCACTTCTTGTTTAAGTTTCCATTCTGTTTGTGTTTTAGTTACCCTGTCTGCTTTGTATGTGGTCCTGTCAAGTACCCATCCTGCTTGGCCAGATAGTGTCTTCACTACCACCCTGCCTTTGTCTCCTACCAGCTATGCTAAAAGTGTTATCTGGCTCTCTAATCCTTCATTAAAGCCTTAGTGACTGTTCAGACTGCTCCTGCAGTTTTTCTGTGGTCTTGGTGCATTTTATTTATCCTGAGCTGGCAGTGCTTTCTCTGGAGTTCCTGACCCCAATGGGTCAACTACCAACCACACTGGGACTATACCAGGACGTAATGGTCTAGTTGCTCAACCACAGAGAAGTCCAGATCTCTTTACAGGGGTTAAAGAGTGAATACCAGACGAGCTCTTTGTTGTCACAGTGGGTCCACACTCACTGATCGGTAACACTATTCAGAAACAGATGTGTAAAAAAGGAAAAAATTAAAGACTATTGTTACTCTCCCCAGATGTGGTTGACCAACTAAGATCACACCAAGAGCATGGCGTGTAATAGTTCACAAAATCACAAAGATACCCAAGGTAACCTTTAAGCAACTAAAGGTCTCTTTAGACAGTGCAATTTAGCAGGCGATTGTCAGGAAGGAAACATTCTTTCCCAGTAATCGCCTATTTGTCAGTGGAACAGAAAGCTGCATTTACATGCAGAAATCCCCTCCACAGTATGGGGAGGAGCAATCGCTAATGCCATCACTCTTCCACATACAGACTTGTTGTTTGCAGGCAGCAGAGCGTGTTTCGATGGCATGATCTGCTGCTTGCAAACAACTTTTTTGCTGCCTAAACAAAGTATTTAATTACCCGATGAACAAGTTTTCCTATGAACGCTTGTTAGTAATTATCTGACGGATAACTCTAGTGATAAATTGTAGTGATCCTCCCGCAAAGTAAACATTTTAAACAAGCTGAGATGGTAGGCCTAATTGGTAGTGAATCTACTAACAAAAGGTTTTCGTTAATTTCTAACGATAATTTGTTTTCCCTTAGTCCTAACAGCAGCACAGATGGGGGGGTTAACTGCCCCTGTGGACTGGTAGGACCGGCGGAATAATGAGCCCAAGAACCAATAAACGATCTTCAGCTCCCTGAAAGGGAGGAGATCACCCCCCAGCCCACCGTGTTTTTAACAAGTATGATGTATTTAGGGTGGGATATTTGTGTGCTGCTGTTAGGACTAAGGGAAAACAAATTATCGTTAGAAATTAACGATTCCCTTACGTCCTACCAGCAGCACAGATGGGGAGATAGCAAGATGAAACCCCTAGGGAGGGTCCTCATGCCTGGCAGAACTAAGAACTGTCTGCCCAAAAGCCGAAAACTCTGCCATCCTAGCATCTATCCTATAATGGGAGATGAAGGTTGACTCAGAGCTCCAGGAGGCCGCCTTACAGATCAACTCTAAGGGGAGAAGGCTTCTTTCCGCAACCGAGGTGGAGACCGCCCTAGTAGAATGGGCTCTCACAAACTCGGGAGGATCTAAGGATTGGGAGACAAAGGCTTCCCTAATGGCCTCCTTGATCCAGCGACTAATGGTGGCTTTAGACGCTTTACGGCCTTTAGACTTACCGGCAAACAGGATAAGGAGATTCTCATCTATCCTGAACTCTCTGGATCTATCCACATAGATCTGGAGGCATCTAGAAATATCCAGCAGGTCTCTAGCTGGAGTATCAGAGGAGGAGGCTGTAAACAAAACTGGTAAAGAGATTACCTGGTTGATGTTTTGAAAGGTAGGCACCTTAGGCCTGAAGTATGGTAAAAACTTCAGGAGCACTCTATCCTGTAAGAAAATAATGTATGGATGAATTGCAGAGAAAGCCTGCAATTCAGAGATTCTTTTGGCTGAAGCTATAGCCAGAAGAAAGACCATTTTTAAAGTAAAAAATGTGAAGTCTACCTCCTCCAAAGGCTCGAAGGGGGGAGATGCTAGCCCCCTGAGCACTACTGAAAGATCCCACTGGGGGATAGGTTTCAGTATAGTAGGCTTTAGTCTCTCAGCTCCCTTCAGGAAGCGTTTAATGAGTGGGTCCCGAGAGTGTGGCCTGTTGAGACAGGCCGAGATGGCACAAATCTGTACCTTCAAGGTAGCTAGAGATAGGCCTCTGTCTAATCCATCTTGAAGGAATTGTAGTATCGCAGGAAGGGGCGGATCTGCGGACGCCACCTGTTTGAAATCACACCATGCCACGAAGATTCTCATGATCCTGGAGTAGGCCTTCTTTGTAGACTCTGCTCGGGAATGCAACAAAGTTCTCAGGACCGACTCGGAAAGCCCTTCTTTGTTGGGAAGGGACTGATCAACCTCCAGGCTGTCAGGTTGAACCTGTGCAGATCTGGGCAGAGGTGAGTGTCCCACGACACCAGGGTCTGCTCCGGGGGGAGTCTCCAATATTGTCCCCGACTCATCTGAATGAGCTGGGTAAACCAGGATCTCCTGGGCCAAAACGGTATGATGGCTATTACCGAGGCCTGATCCTGACGGATTTTCATCAATACCCTCGGTATCATGGAAAACGGAGGGAAGATGTAAGCCAGCCTGAACCTCCACGGTATCGACAGAGCATCTATCGCCAGGGGGTTGTCTTCCCTGTACAGGGAACAGAACCTCAGCACCTTGGCGTTGAACCTGGTTGCCATGAGATCCACCTCTGGCATACCCCAACTGTGAACTAGCTGCCTGAAGACTTCCAGATCCAGAGACCACTTCATGGTCGGTAATCCTCGACTTAAGCGGTCCGCTATCATATTGAGGGAGCCTCGAATATGAACGGCAGATAAATGGGAAAGGTTCAACTCTGCCCACCGAAGGATCACCCCGATCTCTGATAGAAGGGGCAATGACCTTGTGCCTCCCTGCTTGTTAATATAGAGAACCGCAGTCATATTGTCTGACTGGACTTTCACCGCTTTGCCCTGAATCTGAGGGGCGAAGTGAAGGAGGGCTAGCCGGATAGCTCGCATCTCGCGAAGATTGGAAGAAAGACGCCGCTCCAGAGGGGACCAAGATCCCTGTATTGGGGATCCGTCCAGGTGAGCGCCCCAGCCTACAAGGGACGCATCTGTAGTCAATATGACCCAAGCTGGTTGGGTCATAGACTTCCCTGCTGGTAGCCGAAACCACCATCTGAGGGAATACCGGGTTTGACCGGACAGGGAGCACAGGGAATCTAGCCCCGCAGGGCTGCCATTCCATAAGTGTAAGACCTCCGACTGAAGAGGACGGAGGTGCCATAGTGCCCAAGGGACTGCGTCCGCAGCCGCTGACATGAGCTCCAGCATCTTCATGAGAGTCCGGATAGAGACTCGACAAGGGACATAAAGGACCTTTGCCAGGTCCTGAATCCGCGCTTTCCTTTCTAGAGTCAACCGGAGGGACATCTCCATAGAGTCAACCACGAATCCTAAATAATGGATTGAAGTCGATGGGCTCACATTCGACTTCTGCCAGTTGATAATCCAGCCCAGGCGGAGGAGAAAGGAGATTGCGATCTGAAGATGGTGGGTAAGGATCGGAACTGAAGAGGCTATGAAAAGCCAATCGTCCAGATAAGGAATAATAGTCAGACCTTGAATTCTCAAAGCTGCCACCACCGACACCACCACCTTGGTGAAGATAAGGGGGGCAGAAGAGATTCCGAAGGGAAGCGCGGTGAACTGAAAGTGCCTGCGAACCCCTGAAATCTGGACCGCGATCCTGAGGAATTTCCGGGAAGCGGAATGGATCGGAATATGAAGATACGCGTCTTTGAGGTCCAGAGTAGCCATGACATCCCCGAGGTTGAGGATATGGGCGACTGACCTTATGGTTTCCATGCGAAACCTTGTTTTCCTTATAAATCGATTGAGATATCTCAAGTCGATGATCATCCGGAGGTCTCCCGTCTTCTTGGGAACCAGGAACACTGGTGAGGAAATGCCTAGGACTCTCTCCCCTGCCGGCACCTCCTCTAGGGCTCCCTTGGAGATATAGTCCTGGATGTAAGATTCTAGGACCACTTGTTTGGCCGACCCGAAGTTTCGTGTGGCGATGAATCTCTCTTGGGGGAGAGAGATAAGGTCTACCCGGTACCCGACGGAGACTAAGTCCAGAACCCAAGGGTCTGCAATCAACTGACTCCAAGAGTCTTTGAAATGGGAGAGACGGCCCCCCACGGGAATTTGGGGGAGTGGTACGGGAAAGTCTAGAGGAGACACTGCAGGGGCAGCAGGGCTTATCCAAGAGCCTCGAAGAGGCCCATAGTCAGGAGGGTTTTGCCTCCTTGGTGGGTTTACGGGAGCGCCTCAAATATTTACGAAACGCCCCCCCTCCAATCTCTGCGCCTAGACTGCTGCCCAGGACGACCTCCGTCTTTCTTCTCTTGTCTGGGGCGTCCCCGAAAGGGCTGCTGGGGGAGGCTCTTCCCCTTTTTATCGGAGAGCCCCTCCATTATCTTATCCAATTCGGACCCGAATAGCCTGTCTGGTTCGAAGGGGAGCCCACAAAGATTAAACTTGGACGCGTTGTCCGCGATCCAAGGTTTCAGCCAAAGTGGTCTGCGGGCAGCCGAAACTAGGGCCATAGTTTTGGCGGCCAGCTTCAGCTGCATCTGGGTGGAATCAACTAGAAAGTCCATAGCCAGATTGGCTGATTTGAAGGCTGCCAGGATATCATCTCTGGACACGCTCTGGTCCACGTCCGTCTGGATCTGGTTCAGCCTAGAGCGTAAATAGGTGGCTACTTCAGTGGCCGCAATTGAAGTTGATGCGGAGGCAGCGGCCGCCGCATAACTCCTTCTAAGGGTGCACTCTGCCCTCCGGTCTAGAGGGTCCTGCAGACTAGACCCATCGTCTGCAGGAACTAGAGTGCGCCGGGACAACTTGGCTATAGCCATGTCCACCTTGGGAACGGAACCCCACGATTCCACCAAGGGTTTAGCCATCGGGTACATGAGTTTGAATTTTCTGGTGAGAACTGGACCTTTCTCAGGCTTTCGCCACTCTGTGCGCATCACAGAGAGAAGGGTCTCATCCGCTCTGAAGACACGCTGTGTCCGTCCGGCGGGATCGGAGTACTCCCCCATGTCAACATCCTGGTCCCCCGACCTGATGGACTTAAGTAACTTCTGCGTCTTTTCTGGAGGGAAAACGCAAGAAGTAATTTCTTCTTCCTCAGACTGGTGCGACTGGTGCGACCACATCCATGGGAGTCTGAGAGGGTCCTGGTAACCTCTCATTAAGTAGTCGCACCACTCCCTTAATGGAATCATCCACGTATGTCTTCGTTCACTGAAAAATTTCCTGCATCGTGGGTTCCGTGGATGCCGTGCGACAACTCTCACATCTAGAGTAGGGACAGCCGTCGTCTAAGGGCGTGTTGCATTCAAAACACGCCAAATGCTTCCTCTTGGCCCCAGCCTTTCGCTGATCCGGATCCCTAGGGGAAGCCATAGTCTGTAATTGGAAAGAAAAACAGGTCATAACACCTACAAAAATTGGAGGTGGAGAAACAAGACCTTAAGGGGGCCCACCAGCACTAGAAGAAAATAGAGCTGCAGAAAGAGGAACAACAAACCCAAGCCAAGCAATACTACAAGAATATCTCAAGGCACAGGGAACTCTGGAGCTAGCTTGTCAAAGCGATGCAACCAGAGCACTGACTGACAGGCTCTGGGCGCTTAAAAGGAGAAATCCCCGCCCCCTGGGCGGGTCCTAGATCGTAAATAGCCCAGAGATATAAGAGAGCCTATACTGGCTCAACCTGCTGTAAGTGGCTCCCCCGGTTAATCCTGGATCCCAGGATGTATATAGGGGAACAATTTAATAAAGGAGGTGAGGATAGAACCTCAGATCGCGCTGCGAAAAACCCGGAAGTGACGTAGCGCACCTAGTGTGCGCCACTTCCGGAAGATGGCGGCGCCCATAGCGCCGCACGCATGTGGCGATAGGAAGAAACGGGACACCGCACAGTACTGAAAGAAGAGGGGAGGGGGACACCCCGCTCCCCGACAGTACCCCAGGTACAAAAATCGCCGCAATCAGCCTAAAATAAAGGCAAATGAGAGCCAAAAAACGGGGCGATCCTTTCTAAGGAAAGAAAGAGAGCCCTTAGCACTCTCAGCTCCCTGAGGGGGAGTTATACGCCAGTCCACCTGTCCAGAGGACAGAAAAAAACACGGTGGGCTGGGAGGTGATCTCCTCCCTTTCAGGGAGCTGAAGATCGTTTATTGGTTCTTGGGCTCATTAAAATTCCGCCGGTCCTACCAGTCCACAGGGGCAGTTAACCCCCCCATCTGTGCTGCTGGTAGGACGTAAGGGAATCAAAGTAGAGGCAAGTGAATTTCTTGAAATTCATTTCATGTCGGATTTATAAAAAAAATTTTTTATTCAATTCATATCCAAATTGATTTTACGCAAATCAAATATGCTCCAATTGACCTGAAAATTGGTATATGACACTCCTAGATATTTTTAATCAAAGTCACTTTTAAGGACCCTCGGGATATTTATATATATGCAACAATGGTCTACAATAGACCTTGAATCCCTATAGGGGTCCCTAACTAATTTTATAAAAATTATACTTTATTATTATTTGAAAATACACACTACAAAAAAAGAAATGAATAGTTAAAATTTTCAGTGTCACAGTGTTATATGGGATTTTGTCGGAGTGGTTTGATTGGCAGTTCTCAGGATGTGATTACGTGCACAATAATTTGGTAGGAACCCTTAATAGGGTACACCTCATCCCACCATTTGATGTGGGATGGTATTGACGCTGGCAGTTATTAGGCAGATTCCTTGGCAGTGGATGACTACGGAACGCTGATATGAATATCACTCCTGCCACACTTTCTTTGCTAAGTGGTCCCTATGTACAAGGTTACCAACCAGCTAACAATGTTGCTAATCTCGTGTTTGTAGCTGTTTGTATGCACCGCAGAGCTTTCAGTGATTCAACAGTTTTCCTAACCACTATCTGCCCTCCTCTCTAAACTCTGCTGACACTGCACTGCGTCCTCTATTACTGACTCATATGAGTGGCCGCTGCAATCTACATTCCTGTAGCCTCACACTCTCTCCTTGTCTATTCAGCTGCTGGCTGCAGCATATTATTGGCAGTTTCCCTGACACTGTTCACTGTATTAAAAGGTCGCCCTATACCACCCCTCCCGACATGTTTCGCCACCAGCTGTGGCTTCGTCAGGGGATGCGGGGTATATGAGCTAGGACTCCTAGATTTTTTAATATCTTTTCAGCTTTAGATTCATTTGGCAGATAACTTTTTTTTTTAAATTTTGTAAAGAATCCAATTAGTTTAGAATTAATTTTATTATCTCCACATGACATATATCATCATCGGTCATGTGTCACAGAATCATAATATGGCTTGCAGTTATCAAACATAATAGGGTGCAACAAGTATCAAACACTAAATATTAGGCCCAGGACAAAAAAAATAACAAGTTGTGTGCTGAAAAATACTATATGCACATTGTACAAGTAGAAAATACATACAACTCTATTGAAAAGACTATTATAGGGAATTGAAACCATCTAAAAATCACAAAGTGCTACATAGACCATAACCATAAACTGTAACCTCCAAACTTGGCCATCCATATATTTCTATGACCCTTGGAAGAATCAATCAAAAACAAGAATTTAATATATGTAGATGATTATATAAAAATAGCCCGAAATATTATACCCAGATAAGCCACCAATAAATAAAATAAAATACAATCAGAGAGTAACACACAAAAGAATACTATAGGCGAAGGATACCGGAGGCCAGGTCTGTTTGTGTAACAACTAAACCCTTTTTCCCACTAGTGCTGTTGATTTCCATTATTCTTGCTCCATTATAGGAGCAGAACAATGAAAAAAACTTAAATGCCAGATCCATCACATGACTTAACCTAACGGTTCCATTAAGTATAATGGGCTCCATCAGGTTCTGGGTTATGGAGTCTACGATTTTACCAGACAAAACAGTCCTGATTGCATTATTTTTTCTTGTCCAATATATTTTATGGAATCTGTAACCGAACCTGTTATGCAGGTATGAGCCTAAGAGGAAAAAGAATCCCAACTGATATAAATGACCTTATGTTAATGTACTGTTAAGCCATCAGATGGGATATTGAGATACCATAGCAGATATATATAAGAGGGCGGTCTGCAGAGAATAAAAACTGTTTTCCTGCTATTGTATGGTATTTAACTACTGTAAGTCATGGCTTTAAATGTGATTTTGGCATTTATGTCAGTAAATTACAGAATAATCCAAACATTCTGTCTGAAGGTAAAGGCTAAATAGTAAATGCCATCAAATGCTGTATCTGCTTTCATTAGGGATGTCTACCTCTCAAAGGGTGAGGCAGACATATAGGACATGTGCTAGTGTAATTAAATAGGTTTTATCAGCTAAATGTCACTGGAAAGGTTTATGTCTTACCTTACTTAACTTTTTTTATCTAAATTTTGCTACATTAGTGGAAAAGGAAATAGAATTTTAGTACATTGAGAACCAGATTGTAGATAATGCAATGATGGATGAGCTTGAATTTGCTCTGTGAACTATTCTTTGGACTTACTGTAACTGACATTGTTCTTGTATTAAACAGATTGTTACTGGGATTGTAAAAATAAAAAAATAAAATCATGCCAACAAAATTCTGCCTTTTGACTACTGCTTATTAAACATATTACCCTGCAATAAATTCATTGTTACTATATGAATGTACTGATGTGGGTGAAAGTTTGCCCAAAGTTAAATTACATTATGACTTTATATCAGCTCGCTCATAAAAGTGTAGTTTTTATTAAAGTGGCTTCTGTGTGCTTTAAATTAGATAATAAAGCAAACAAACCATTTTATAATTTTCAAAGAGAATTAATTATTAACATAAAAAGCTGGAAGAAATACACTCATTGACAGAAAAAAAAATAATACCCCAAAAAGGAGTTTTTTGGACTGGAATAAAATTTTGCATGTGTGACCGTAAGGATGTACTGTATGTAATGATTACAATATTAGAGTGAAAGGATAAGTTTATTAGGGAAAACTATACAATTGAAAGGAGGCTCTAGTATCCTAATTTGCATAAAATTTGCATAAAACTTCAATTCACATAAAACAACTTGGGAACAACCTGAGTTAGTAAAAAGTTTTTTTACAGTATAAATTAATTTCTGAAGTTATTATGAGAAGTAATAACTTCGGCTCATCATAATGTGCTCTGTACAGTATTATAACAAAGTTTTATACAAATCGACTTCGGATATTTCATCAGAAGTCAATAAGCGCATCCCCAAATATGGTTATATGGTTCCAGTCCCTAGCAGTCTGGGTTTCACCACTGCAAAGAAAACCGGGGCTGGCTGTCAATGGCAGAACAAGTAATGGGAGCAATGACACCAAATTTCCTTCTGCCAACCGTCTGTCTGGGCAGTGACAGGGCTGTGTAATGAATCCAAAAATTAATTCGAAAAATCTGTTTAAAAAAATATTTTATTAAAAATCCACTAACTGTAGAACCACCAATAAAAGATCCCTACATCCACACACAGCTGAAGAATAAATCGAAAAAATTTCCTAGAGCTGAAATTGGTCCAGAAATGGCCATATTCCAAAAAAGTGTGGAAATGGATTTAGAAAAATATAAAATAAAAAAAGGGTATAGAAATAATCTAACAAATGGGGAGATGAAGGCTATAAGAGAGCTACAGAAAAATGAAAAAGTACTCATTCGCCCAGCAGACAAGAGAGGAGCGATAGTGATCTGGGGAGAGGATCAGTACAATGCTGAATGCCTTAAACAATTGGCTGATCAAACCACATATATCCCCTTGAAAAAAGACCCAACGGAGAATTTTAAACAGTCCCTCTCCCTTCTTTGCAAAAAAGGATTAGAACAAAATATTTTAACACAACAAGAATATAATTTTATTATGGATACACCAGGGAGACTACCCATTTTTTATTGTTTACCCAAAGTCCACAAAAGTATAGTGGACCCACCAGGTCGCCCCATTATTTCTGGTATTGGATCTCTAACTGTAAATCTGTCACAGTATATAGACACTTTATTACAGCCTGAAGTAAAGAAAATTAGATACTATATACGTGACACAACCGAAATCATTGGTATTTTGGAGGGACTGTGCGTCCAGGACCATTGGATTATGGGTACCTTGGACGTTCAGTCCCTCAATACCATCATCAGCCATGATCAGGGCATACTGGCCCTGCGGGAACAATTATCCAGAAATAAAATGTGGAATAAGGATCAGATCAATTACTTACTGGAAGGAGTAGATCACATTCTGCATCATAATTACTTCTTATTCTCGGAACAATTTTACTTACAGAAGAGAGGGACCGCCATGGGTACCAGGTTTGCCCCCAGTTATGCTAATTTATTTATGTCATATTGGGAGACTAACAATATCGATCCCAAACTGGGGGCGGACCTGGTCCTATGGCGGCGATATATAGACGATATCATTTTTATTTGGGGTGGAACAAGAGAGGATCTTAAAATTAATGATAATGAAAATAATCTAAAATTCACTTCCAACATTGGAAATGAAAGGGTTGAATTCCTGGATATTGTCATCTCACGGAAAGACAATAAATATATATGTAATACATTTCATAAGTCTACAGCCAAAAACGGATATATCCCCTTTACAAGTTGCCACCTACCAAGGTGGCTAATAAATATTCCTTTCGGACAGTTTCGTAGATTGAAACGAAACTGCACGGAAGATGATAAATTTGAGGAGGAAGCTAATACTATGAAGAATCAAGTTAAGGAGAAGGACTATCCGTAACCCATTATAAAAGATGCCCTTGAGAAAGTAAAAAATTTAGATAGAAAAATCTTCTTTCAATCAACACAAAAAAAGAAACAAGAAGAAGATCTAAATTTTCGGATTATTTTGCCATATAACATTCAGGCAAGACAAATCGAACATATCATAAAATCACACTGGCATCACCTACACAATGATAAAACACTAGGTATGCTTTTGCCTCCAATTCCCAAAACAAAATATTCAAGGGCCCCAAATTTAGGAATCCAAGTAGCTCCCTCAGTGAAAGAGAAACGTAAAAAAGGTATAACGACAAATTGGCTTCAACCGAAAGGTTTTTTCAGATGTGGGAAATGTTTGGGATGCAAAAAAACTAAATTCCCAAGAAAAAACCACATCGGCCACAAAAATCTCACTCAATGACCATTAAACACTTCCTTACCTGCCATTCTAACAATGTTATATACCTGATCCAGTGTCCATGTCAGAGACAATATATAGGGAGGACCAAACGCACCTTGAAGGTCAGGATAGCAGAACACCTGAACAACACAGATTATAAAAAAAACGCAATGAAACCGCAGATGTGTTTTTTGTCAGAAATGATCCCAAAAATAGTAATTGATTGAAGCTGTGAAGATCTGCATTTATTTATTCATTTTAATCATATGTTTTTATTAAATTTTATGTTTCATATGTATATATGTTATTTTAAAGATTCTACACATAATAAGTGATTAAAATGATGAGACTTGCGGTAAAACAACTTGGAAATAATGTCAAGGAGACTATACTATAAATATAGAGAACAGAATGTATACCTGCAAAAAAATTGGTGCATGAAAAATTGCATATAAACTGCAGAAATAAAAGTGACATATAAAGAATAGATCCAGACCGGCTTTTGAGACACAATCGAAATCCAGACCGGTACTTGAGATAGACCGATGATCAGTATAAATTACAACCACTGAAGAGATTGGGGTATGCCACTTAGGAAGGGGACAGCATCTCCCCGAAACGCGTCTGGCGTGATACCTTGGATAAATACCCCATCATCTATAAATGCAAGTGCCCGGCAGAAAAAAGAATTTTCCTACTTCATGAGAAAAAAATCCCTAAGACGTCATCAACCTGCGCCTGGAAGGTACACACCTCTCCCACTGAGTCATATCCTGCAACCAGCTGAGAGACACATGGGACGCGACCAACTTGAGAGCCGGGACGCCGGCTTATATCGCGGACTGTGAACCTATCCAATAAGTAAAGACAGGCTAAGGTAAGCCCACACAGTGGGTTAAAACGTCTGAAGTAGCAACACTAAGATAAGAAGGGGAAACAACAAAGTACACCTAAAGATACATCAAGGACTTTGCGTTTCATCAACTGAAACTTGAAACACATGTAACAATATCCACAGAAATTGTATATACTCTGTAGAGACTGCTAAAATACAGAGGAGATAATATATCATTGGTTACAAATTTGTTACCGAATACCCAGTGACATTTCAGCACATTCTGTGCAATCCAAATAGGACCTTGTACCATAATTTTTTACATTTTTTTATTATTTGACCCGAATATAGTGTCTATGTCAAAATTGTTACTAATATTGTGATTGTATTATTGCTATTTTATTGTAAGTTTTATAAATAAATTGTGTCCTATACCTCCATATACGAGTGTCCATCCATACTATTTATATGGCTTCTCAACTACTTGCTGTAGAGATAATCCCAGTATGGAATTTAGAATATCTGTACTCCTGGCAGAACTAGCTATTTTGGTTTTCCAGTTTACATAAGGAAGATTAAAGTCTCCCATGATGATAATTTCCCCTTTCAATGTCAGTTTAGCTATTTCCTCAACTAGTAGATCATCTAATTCTTTGACTTGGCTAGGTGGTCTATATATCACACCTACACGTGTTACCTTATGATTATCAAGCTGCAAGGTAACCCAAACTGACTCTAAATTGGTCTCGCTAACTTGTATTAAATTAGATTTTATGAATTTATGCTATCTTTCACATACAGGGCCACCCCTCCCCCTTTCTTGCCTTCTCTGTCTTTCCTATATAGTGAGAACCCTGGTATTGCTATACCCCAGTCATTACTCCCATGTCCTGCCGCAGAGTTCGCACAGGTAGTTTTTAACGGCACGTTTTTGCTGGAGCAGCCTATCAAGCATATACACGGTGGAGTTCCAGCATGTCGGGCAGTCGCGCCGTTTAGGCGATATGCCCCTTTCTGAGAGACAGGCACAGCTACTGCAGAACACCAATCTCCCGAACTGGATACAAAATAGCACTCCAAACTGGAACCTCGCAAATAGCTGCCGGCAGATGAACAGGAAAAGCATACAATCGGCTTACACTCCTGGCAATCAGTCTCCAACAGCATACATGGAATTCCCCCAATAACGAGACAAGGCTCCGTGTTGAGGGTCAAGCAGTGCTCTGACTGTACTTCAAGTACAGCCTCTTTTATTCATAAGAAACATACATAGTACTGCCCACAGGGTTTTGAAATCCAACCAATCAATACCTTACAACACACACAATGCAAGTACAGCAACCAATCGTTCCCGCCCCCTAGAGGACCAGAAGGGAGACTGCGATACAGAACAGATACAACACATCCCCACAATGCATCATGGTTTCCTCCTCTCTGTCCCGGAGACAACCGAAGGCAATCCAATTATCTCTCAGGACAAAGGGAGATCACCAATACACATGTGGAGACAAAAGGACAGACATCACCATTTAAACACACAATGTCACACCCCCACAGCAAACACAGACATTTAACATATCCCCAGATAGCTCAAGTCTGAGTGCATATCATTAGGTGAATGGCACTCAGAATACACAAATACAATAATATTAGCTATCTGGGTACCCTCACATAACATACAATTTAACCGAACGCATAATAACATAAAATACAATTCCACAGACAGATTTAAGCTGTGCGGCCGGTCTGTCTTCTCCTTTCAAGTTACTATGGGCCATAATCCTGAGGCAAGAGGCTTTTAAACAGCCCTCTCCAAAACCCAGTGGCGAGGTTGGTTTTGCCACACCGCTGAAGAGGTGGTAGCAGTGGAAAAGATGGAGTCAGCTGAGGAGGAGACGGAGGATGGAGTAGGAGAGGAGAAGAAGAGGCAGGCCTGCATGTAATCCGTGGCTGTAACACCAAATCCACATGGGTGCCACGGGTTGCATACTTGACAGCCATCAGAAGGTTCACCCAGTGGGCAATAAAACGTATGTACTTTTCCTGCCTGTGTTTGCTAGACCACGTTTCTGTGGTCAGGTGTATCTTGGCACCCACACTGTGTGACAGAGATGCATTTACTGTTGAACATGGCCATATAGCTCTGGGATGCCCTTCTGGGAAAAATATTTCCTTCCGGGGACCTTCCATTGCAGTGTGCCAATTTTCCACTTTGGTTACTGCGACTTATGCGTTGACGACACAGGTTGCAAATGGCAATACTATTGAGAGCAGCTGACACGTTAAAAAAAAAGCCCACACTATGGAGCCATGTGCCGGAGTCCTGGGAGCGCCAGATGTGACTGTGCATGTTGGATGGCTCGCTCCAAATACATTTGCAGTCTGCTTTTTGCCTCCTGTGCACTGCGAGTTCTGCCTGCTTCTCATCCTTCTCCTCCCTATCTTCTGCTCCGTCTCTCCCTCTGAACTCCCCTCCTCTTCCTCTCTTGTGGGCTCCCACGTGACGTCCATCGACACGTCATCATCCTCACCTTCATTACCACTGATATTAGAGATCTTGGAGTAGGCAGCAACAGTGGGGACCACCTTCCTTGGGCTGATCTGGGTACTGTCATCAGACCACTGGGTGGAGTCCGTTGCTACCTCCTCTTCCTGATCCAATGTCAAGAATGGCTGTGCATCTGTAAGGTCTGGGAATGGATGGGAAAATAATTCCTCTGACTCGAGTTGAGGGGCTATGGTGGTGGTGGTGGTGGTGGGTGTGGTGTCTTTGGGGGTGCACACAGCAGAGAGTGAGGAGAGTGCTGATACAGAGGATGAGGAGGGTTCAGAAGCGGAAGGCTGAGTGAGCCACTCAACCAACTCTGGTGCATCCTTTAACGTAATCGCACGCACCTTCTCCAACTTCCCACTTAGGCTCCGGCCTGGTGCACCTGCCTGACCCCTACCACCCCCCACCCCTGCAGAATTTATTTATATGGTAGGGGGTGTGTCCATGTGCTGAAACATCTCAATTGGCTGTCCTGTCCCACCTGATGAATGTGTCATGGGTCAAAGTTCGGCACAATGCAAAAGAATATGGCGCCAGCGGACATTGCCATATGTTCGCATGTTCGACGAACCACCAACGACCGCCGGGCGAACCGCAAGGCCATCTCTAATTACGCCTTTTTGACATTGAGTCTGATGCACAGTACATCTAAGCATAACTGAACAGATTAATTATTAATGGCGAGGTAGATGAACTAGGTACATGCGCCTACAAATTAGCTCTGCGAAGGAGCTTCTTCATTTTACTGGCATTGCAATCGCCTTCATTATGAGGGTCCATGGAAAACAGTGGTAGATCAATAGTTTTATCTGCCTCATTTTTGCTGGCGAAAATGCTGACAAAAACATGTTCAAAATACTAACTATTTTAACCCTTCTCCATTGACTTTGGGGAATGCAGCTAAAATCTATTTCAAAGAAGTAACACACCACCTCTGAAGTGGATATGAAATCAGGGTGGAAAGAGACCCCACCATATCCACGTGGTGTCGTTGCTCCCACTGAAGTCAATAAGTTGTTGGTGGTGTTTTCATAGTGGATTATATCAGGGAAAATTATTGCTTTCTTCTGCAGATTAGGCAGTGGAATTTTTTCCATGTGACCATACCCTGAGGATTGTGGGTGCCTGTGCAGTCAGTGCATAGAAGGTGACATTTGATGGCAAATGCCACATATAGGTGAAAATATCCACTTTTAAATAAGAGTGAAAGGTGGAAATCATATAGTACATGACATTTTCTCTCCCCATTCTTTTTTCTGCTAGATTTATATCAAGCTCACAGCTCAAGAGGAGTATCTTTTCTGTCGCAGCTAAAGGGGCGTGTCCATGCTCACCCTATCACAGCTCAGGAGGCAGTTAAAGGATGAAACTGAGCATGTGCGGCCTTCTCAGTGAGCAGGTCAAAGAAATAAGAAAAATAACAAACAGCAGGTGGAGCCATACAGATTGATTTGAGTGAATAACTCAATGGCTATGCAAAATTTTCATTACATGCAATTACAAAAGTATTTAGATCCAGTTGCTAGTTTGAAAACTCTTGAATATTTTTCATGGGACAACCCCTTTAACTAGTTCTGTTCATTCCAGTTTTTTACAGTTTACAATCATTAGGTCACTTATACGTCATAGTATTTGCCATCTGTGTATGGATCTTGGGGAAATAGTCACTATGTAAAGCTCTGGACGGAAAGCTGTATATCGCATAGTATACTATGTATAGCAGGGTTACAATTCAGCGGCTAAAGTTTGTTTTAGCTTTGTGTGCAAAAATACTAAGGCTGCCCTGGAATGTAAATTAGCAAAGTGATACCTAAGGGTTTATCAATCTTCATGGTATGACTAATGCAAATGGGAAGTCTCTTCCTTTTCTGGAGTCTGTTGCTAGCTGAAACAGTATCCCTGTAAGACTGTACAGGAGTCAAAGCAGGCATGCAATGCCAGAGATCACCTACAATACTTAGAGCTTCAAGGTTCTAGCTCACTAATGAGATTTCAAGTAATACAATTATTAGCATGAACCCATAAATCCATGAAATTTGAAAACAAATCTGCCCTTTGTGAATGGAAACAGTTTTTGGAAAATGTGTTAATTTCAAATTACATTTATGAAAATCCTTCTTCAAATGAGGCTAGACTATTTGCCATCTCACCTTACCTGTGTGACTAATGTAACCGAAGTGGAGGTACTCAAGAGACAAAACAACACAGCAGAATTCCTAGGAGGATATCTTTAGTGACGCATTTCACATTCCAATTTTTTTTCATTAGGTATCAGCAAAAATATGATATGTTTTACAAATTTCAGCAATAGGCTTAAATCTGAAAATGACATTTGGAACAATTACTACTCAGTATTTTCAATGCGGGAGCTTACAATACTTGTCTTACTGTTTATATTGCAGACTTCCTGATGTCATGGGGCTAATCTGGTTTGCTTAACATTACCTTAGCAACCAATCTAATTAGTTAACCAGTTCAAACATGTTGCCAAAACAAAATCTTATTATACAAAAAAGCTACATAGGGGAATGTTATTTTCTGTTATTTCTAAAATTTCCCCATTAGTTAATACATAACATGAATCATGTCTAAATATTATGACATCAATAAGTACTGTTATAACAGCTATTATTACTGTGTATATAGCCACCTGATTATGCATTCATGAGTCACTTCCGCACATATTGTTTACTGACATGCCACACTCACAGGAGACCAAAGTCAACAGCAGCATCACAATAGGTAAAAACACTGATTTTTAGTTGACATAATAAAAACAAATTGTTTAATACAGCTCTGCAATATAAATAATATTTGTGTACCTCCAATCATAAATTACTTTCCATAAATCAACAGTACAATTGATATAGTAAACTATGCAATAGTTGTGTATGTAGAGCAGTCAGGAGGAAGCAGCTGCAGTGTGAGAGGGAGGCAGGGAGATACACAGAGCTAATGCTGCAGCATCTAGCTTCCATCCTCACCCTAGTGCTGGATTCACAGCAACACTGTTCATTGATACTTTATAACACCCTCCATGCTGCTGCCTCTAATGTGAGCCACAGTGAGATAGGAAACCAGGATCTATTCCTTTTGTGTGCAGTACTGTATTTGGCAGACATCATAGCAGCTAATGGACATTTGAAAAATTGGGACCACTCTGACACCAGAGCCTGGGTTTTGCTACCTCTGCACGCCATATATATTACCAACATCCCTTGCGCTTACCGATGGATAATCTGCCTTCTTTCCCTTAACATACACTATACAATTCCCTTTTCCCTTCCTTTTATCCCCTGACTACAGAATACAAGCATTATTGGTGGTAAAAGAAAGCGTTACTCTTGAATTGCTTAATTGGTCAGCAGTGATAAGCGGCAGGGGCAACATTTAAATTTGCGATATTTCGCAAATATTTGGGCGAATATTCGGCATATATTCGAGAACTATGGCAACCCCATATGTGGTCGAGCACTACTGTATGGCCACACGGCGGGGTGTAGAGGGAAAGGAGCACCGTGTGGGTTTTGGGGGGCAGATTTTTATGGACCGGTTTATTTACACCGTGTCCTATTTCAAGACCCCCTGATGCACCACTACAGTAGAAACTCCCTAAAAGTGACCCCATCTAGGAAACTAAACCCCTTAAGGTATTCAAAACTGATCTCACAAACTATGTTAACCCTTTAGGTGCTCCACAAGAGTTATTGGCAAATGGGGATGAAAATTGAGAATTTCATTTTTTTGCCAATTTTTCCATTTTAACCCATTTTTTCCACTAACAAATCAAGGGTTAACAGTCAAACAAGACTGTATCTTTATTGCCCTGACTCTGCCGTTTACAGAAACACCCCATATGTGGTCGTAACTACTGTACAGCCACACGGCGGGGTGTTGAGGGAAAGGAGTGCCGTGTGGGTTTTGGGGGACTGATTTTTATGGACCGGTTTATTTACACCATGTCATATTTCAAGCCCCCCTGATGCACCCCTACAGTAGAAACTTCCTAAAAGTGACCCCATAACGGAAACTACAGGATAAGGTGGCTTTTTTTGGGGACTATTTTAGGGTACATATGTTTTTTGGTTGCTCTATATTACATTTTTGTGAGGTAAGGTTACCAAAAATTGAAATTCTGAAATTCCATCTCCATTTGCCATAAACTGTTGAGGAACACCTAAAGGGTTAATAAAGTTTGTAAAATCAGTTTTGAATACCTTAAGGGGTGTAGTTTCTTAAATGGGAGTTCTACTTTAGGGAGTTCTACTCTAGGGGGGCATCAGAGGGGTTTCTAAAGGGACATGGTGTCAATAAAAAAGGCCTTCAAAATCGGACTTCCAGAAACCATGTCGGTCCTTTCCTTTTGCGCCTCCCTTTTACTGATACAGCAGTTTACAATCACAAATGTGGTGTTTCTATAAACTGCAGTATCAGGGTAATAAATATTAAGCTTTGTTTGGCTGTTAACCCTTGGTTTTTACCAGAAACGACGGATTGAAATGGAAAAGTGCCAAAAATAGCTGTTTTGGCACCATTTTAATTTTTTGGGGGATCGTGTTAATCTGGGGGGTTGGGTCTTGGGGTATTTTTACAGAGGAGATTATTACGGACGCGGCAATACTTAATAAGTCTATTTTTTAACAATTATTTAGGTTTTAGACTATATTATCTTTTTGGATAAAAAAAAAAATATTTTTTGTATCTCTATGGTCTAAGAGTCATTATTTTTTGTTTTGTAGCTGAGTGTATTAGGTAGGGGCTCATTTTTTGCGGGATGAGGGGACGGTTTTATTGGCACTATTTTGGGGGCTTGCTATTAAACTTTTTTTATGTAAGGTGACAAAAATTCTTTTTTGCACCTTTTTTTTGTTTTGCTTTTGTTTTGTTTTTTGTTTTACCGTGTTAATCTGGGGGGTTAGGGGTATATTTACAGAGCAGATTATTACCGACTCTGCGCTACCTAGTAAGTCTACTTTTTACTTTTTTTAGTTCTACCCCAAAATTTTTTGGGGTGTCTCAAGTCTGAGAACCATAGTTTTTTTGAATAGTCAGTGGCTAAGTTGGTGAAGGGGATTATAAATTTAGAACTCCATGGAAGTGTGGTACTGCCTGAAACAACCAATAACGCAGAGGCCCGGATGATCGGGGCATGTGTCACATTGAGTAGTGGTGTCCTTCCGTATCCCCCTCCTGCGACACACTCTGCATTCTTTGGGGGGTTCGTCCTATCTTTCCAGTATGGGGGACCACATCTGGAAAGTGTTGGCCAGGGACAATCTGAGCGCCTCCAATTCCCGAGGTACTCCCACCTGCTCTTTTCCGGTCAGAAAAGATCAGGGTCTTCAGGACTGCCTCATAGAACTGGAGGAATGCCGCTGTGTTGCCAGTGCTCTGGAACAGTACAAAAGAGTTGTACATGGCAACCTGCACCAAGTAGACCGCAACTCAGAGAGATCAACTCCTCCCATATACTGATTGTAGTCGACGATACAATCGACGGTACCTCGCACAGGGACAGGGGTGATGCCGTTACCGTGAATTGTGGACATTACAAGGACATCCCTCTTGTCCTTATATCTGACCAGCAGGGGGTTTCCACTGGTAAGGGCACGGGTCTCACCCCTGGGGAGAGGTACCTGGAGGGGGTAGGCAGGGAGGCTGCGCAGATTTTTCCGCACGGTCCCACAAGCGAACATGGATATTTCGGTGAGGGACTGGAACAAAGGAATACTAGTATAAAAGTTATCCACGTATAGGTGGTAACTAGGGATGAGCGAACTCGAACTGTATAGTTCGGGTTCGTACCGAATTTTGGGGTGTCCGTGACACGGACCCGAACCCGGACATTTTCGTAAAAGTCCGGGTTCGGGTTCGGTGTTCGTCGCTTTCTTGGCGCTTTTGTGACGCTTTCTTGGCGCTTTTTGAAAGGCTGCAAAGCAGCCAATCAACAAGCGTCATACTACTTGCCCCAAGAGGCCATCACAGCCATGCCTACTATTGGCATGGCTGTGATTGGCCAGAGCACCATGTGACCCAGCCTCTATTTAAGCTGGAGTCACATAGCGCCGCCCGTCACTCTGCTCTGATTAGCGTAGGGAGAGGTTGCGGCTGCGACAGTAGGGCGAGATTAGGCAGATTAACTCCTCCAAAGGACTTGATTAACTGATCGATCTGCAGCTGTGGATCATTGAGCTGCTGATCCTCAATTGCTCACTGTTTTTAGGCTGCCCAGACCGTTTGTCAGTCACTTTTTTCTGGGGTGATCGGCGGCCATTTTGTGTCTTGTGGTGCGCCAGCACAAGCTGCGACCAAGTGCATTTAACCCTCAATGGTGTGGTTGTTTTTTGGCTAAAGCCTACATCAGGGTGAAGCTGTCACACCAAGTGCATTTAACCAGCAATAGTCTGTTCATTTTTTGGCCATATACAAAATCAGGGGCAAGCTGCGCCTGTCACCAAGTGCATTTAACCCTCAATGGTGTGGTTGTTTTTTGGCTAAAGCCTACATCAGGGTGAAGCTGTCACACCAAGTGCATTTAACCAGCAATAGTCTGTTCATTTTTTGGCCATATACAAAATCAGGGGCAAGCTGCGCCTGTCACCAAGTGCATTTAACCCTCAATGGTGTGGTTGTTTTTTGGCTAAAGCCTACATCAGGGTGAAGCTGTCACACCAAGTGCATTTAACCAGCAATAGTCTGTTCATTTTTTGGCCATATACAAAATCAGGGGCAAGCTGCGCCTGTCACCAAGTGCATTTAACCCTCAATGGTGTGGTTGTTTTTTGGCTAAAGCCTACATCAGGGTGAAGCTGTCACACCAAGTGCATTTAACCAGCAATAGTCTGTTCATTTTTTGGCCATATACAAAATCAGGGGCAAGCTGCGCCTGTCACCAAGTGCATTTAACCCTCAATGGTGTGGTTGTTTTCTGGCTAAAGCCTACATCAGGGTGAAGCTGTCACACCAAGTGCATTTAACCAGCAATAGTCTGTTTATTTTTTGGCCATATACTACATCAGGGGCAAGCTGCGCCCGTCACCAAGTGCATTTAACCCTCAGTAGTGTGGTTGGTCAAGCTGTGACACCAAGTGCATTTAACCAGCAATAGTCTGTTCATTTTTTGGCCATATACTACATCAGGGGCAAGCTGCGCCCGTCACCAAGTGCATTTAACCAGCAATAGTGTGGTTATTTTTTGGCCATATCCCAGTCTAATTCTGTCACTAAATCCATACCGGTCACCCAGCGCCTAAATACTAGGCCTCAAATTTATATCCCGCTAAATCTCTCGTTACCGCTGTCCTGTTGTAGCTGGGAAAGTTATTTAGTGTCCGTCAAAGCACATTTTTTGTTCTGGGTTGAAGTACAATTCCCAATTTAGCAATTTCATAATTTAGTGGTTTCTGCTATATCAGAGCTATTTGAAATCTATCCCTAAAAGGGTATATAATATTCAAGGTGCACATTGGGTCATTCAGAATAACTTCACACACACCCGCTACTGTGTATTTTCAAGTCTAATTCTGTCACTAAACCCATACCTGTCACCCAGCGCCTAAATACTAGGCCTCAAATTTATATCCTGCTAAATCTCTCGTTACCGCTGTCCTGTTGTAGCTGGGAAAGTTATTTAGTGTCCGTCAAAGCACATTTTTTGTTCTGGGTTGAAGTACAATTCCCAATTTAGCAATTTCATAATTTAGTGGTTTCTGCTATATCAGAGCTATTTGAAATCTATCCCTAAAAGGGTATATAATATTCAAGGTGCACATTGGGTCATTCAGAATAACTTCACACACACCCGCTACTGTGTATTTCCAAGTCTAATTCTGTCACTAAACCCATACCTGTCACCCAGCGCCTAAATACTAGGCCTCAAATTTATATCCTGCTAAATCTCTCGTTACCGCTGTACTGTTGTTGCTTGGAAAGATATTTAGTGTCCGTCAAAGCACATTTTTTGTTCTGGGTTGAAGTACAATTCCCAATTTAGCAATTTCATAATTTAGTGGTTTCTGCTATATCAGAGCTATTTGAAATCTATCCCTAAAAGGGTATATAATATTCAAGGTGCACATTGGGTCATTCAGAATAACTTCACACACACCCGCTACTGTGTATTTTCAAGTCTAATTCTGTCACTAAACCCATACCTGTCACCCAGCGCCTAAATACTAGGCCTCAAATTTATATCCTGCTAAATCTCTCGTTACCGCTGTCCTGTTGTAGCTGGGAAAGTTATTTAGTGTCCGTCAAAGCACATTTTTTCTTCTGGGTTGAAATACAATTCCCAATTTAGCAATTTCATAATTTAGTGGTTTCTGCTATATCAGAGCTATTTGAAATCTATCCCTAAAAGGGTAGATCATATTGAAGGTGCACATAGGGTCATTCAGAATAACTTCACACACACCCGCTACTGTGTATTTCCAAGTCTAATTCTGTCACTAAACCCATACCTGTCACCCAGCGCCTAAATACTAGGCCTCAAATTTATATCCCGCTAAATCTCTCGTTACCGCTGTCCTGTTGTAGCTGGGAAAGTTATTTAGTGTCCGTCAAAGCACATTTTTTGTTCTGGGTTGAAGTACAATTCCCAATTTAGCAATTTCATAATTTAGTGGTTTCTGCTATATCAGAGCTATTTGAAATCTATCCCTAAAAGGGTATATAATATTCAAGGTGCACATTGGGTCATTCAGAATAACTTCACACACACCCGCTACTGTGTATTTCCAAGTCTAATTCTGTCACTAAACCCATACCTGTCACCCAGCGCCTAAATACTAGGCCTCAAATTTATATCCTGCTAAATCTCTCGTTACCGCTGTACTGTTGTTGCTTGGAAAGATATTTAGTGTCCGTCAAAGCACATTTTTTGTTCTGGGTTGAAGTACAATTCCCAATTTAGCAATTTCATAATTTAGTGGTTTCTGCTATATCAGAGCTATTTGAAATCTATCCCTAAAAGGGTATATAATATTCAAGGTGCACATTGGGTCATTCAGAATAACTTCACACACACCCGCTACTGTGTATTTTCAAGTCTAATTCTGTCACTAAACCCATACCTGTCACCCAGCGCCTAAATACTAGGCCTCAAATTTATATCCTGCTAAATCTCTCGTTACCGCTGTACTGTTGTTGCTGGGCAAGATATTTAGTGTCCGTCAAAGCACATTTTTTGTTCTGGGTTGAAATACAATTCCCAATTTAGCAATTTCATAATTTAGTGGTTTCTGCTATATCAGAGCTATTTGAAATCTATCCCTAAAAGGGTATATAATATTCAAGGTGCACATTGGGTCATTCAGAATAACTTCACACACACCCGCTACTGTGTATTTTCAAGTCTAATTCTGTCACTAAACCCATACCTGTCACCCAGCGCCTAAATACTAGGCCTCAAATTTATATCCTGCTAAATCTCTCGTTACCGCTGTACTGTTGTTGCTGGGCAAGATATTTAGTGTCCGTCAAAGCACATTTTTTGTTCTGGGTTGAAATACAATTCCCAATTTAGCAATTTCATAATTTAGTGGTTTCTGCTATATCAGAGCTATTTGAAATCTATCCCTAAAAGGGTATATAATATTCAAGGTGCACATTGGGTCATTCAGAATAACTTCACACACACCCGCTACTGTGTATTTTCAAGTCTAATTCTGTCACTAAACCCATACCTGTCACCCAGCGCCTAAATACTAGGCCTCAAATTTATATCCTGCTAAATCTCTCGTTACCGCTGTACTGTTGTTGCTGGGCAAGATATTTAGTGTCCGTCAAAGCACATTTTTTGTTCTGGGTTGAAATACAATTCCCAATTTAGCAATTTCATAATTTAGTGGTTTCTGCTATATCAGAGCTATTTGAAATCTATCCCTAAAAGGGTATATAATATTCAAGGTGCACATTGGGTCATTCAGAATAACTTCACACACACCCGCTACTGTGTATTTCCAAGTCTAATTCTGTCACTAAACCCATACCTGTCACCCAGCGCCTAAATACTAGGCCTCAAATTTATATCCCGCTAAATCTGTCCCTAGTGCTGTAGCTGGGCGAGTTATTTAGTGTCCGTTCAAGCACATTTCTTGTTCTGGGTTGAAATACAATTCCCAATTTAGCAATTTCATAATTTAGTGGTTTCTGCTATATCAGAGCTATTTGAAATCTATCCCTAAAAGGGTATATAATATTCAAGGTGCACATAGGGTCATTCAGAATAACTTCACACACCCGCTACTGTGCATTTCCAAATCTAATTCTGTCACTAAACCCATACCTGTCACCCAGCGCCTAAATACTAGGCCTCAAATTTATATCCCGCTAAATCTCTCGTTACCGCTGTCCTGTTGTGGCTGGGAAAGTTATTTAGTGTCCGTCAAAGCACATTTTTTGTTCTGGGTTGAAATACAATTCCCAATTTAGCAATTTCATAATTTAGTCGTTTCTGCTATATCAGAGCTATTTGAAATCTATCCCTAAAAGGGTAGATCATATTGAAGGTGCACATAGGGTCATTCAGAATAACTTCACACACACGCTTCTGTGCATTTCCAAGTCTAATTCTGTCACTAAATCCATACCGGTCACCCAGCGCCTAAATACTAGGCCTCAAATTTATATCCCGCTGAATTTGAATACAATACATTGGGCCAAATAATATATTTGTTGTTGTGGTGAACCATAACAATGAGAAAAACATCTAGTAAGGGACGCGGACGTGGACATGGTCGTGGTGGTGTTAGTGGACCCTCTGGTGCTGGGAGAGGACGTGGCCGTTCTGCCACATCCACACGTCCTAGTGTACCAACTACCTCAGGTCCCAGTAGCCGCCAGAATTTACAGCGATATATGGTGGGGCCCAATGCCGTTCTAAGGATGGTAAGGCCTGAGCAGGTACAGGCATTAGTCAATTGGGTGGCCGACAGTGGATCCAGCACGTTCACATTATCTCCCACCCAGTCTTCTGCAGAAAGCGCACAGATGGCGCCTGAAAACCAACCCCATCAGTCTGTCACATCACCCCCATGCATACCAGGGAAACTGTCTCAGCCTCAAGTTATGCAGCAGTCTCTTATGCTGTTTGAAGACTCCGCTGGCAGGGTTTCCCAAGGGCATCCACCTAGCCCTTCCCCAGCGGTGAAAGACATAGAATGCACTGACGCACAACCACTTATGTTTCCTGATGATGAGGACATGGGAATACCACCTCAGCATGTCTCTGATGATGACGAAACACAGGTGCCAACTGCTGCGTCTTTCTGCAGTGTGCAGACTGAACAGGAGGTCAGGGATCAAGACTGGGTGGAAGACGATGCAGGGGACGATGAGGTCCTAGACCCCACATGGAATGAAGGTCGTGCCACTGACTTTCACAGTTCGGAGGAAGAGGCAGTGGTGAGACCGAGCCAACAGCGTAGCAAAAGAGGGAGCAGTGGGCAAAAGCAGAACACCCGCCGCCAAGAGACTCCGCCTGCTACTGACCGCCGCCATCTGGGACCGAGCACCCCAAAGGCAGCTTCAAGGAGTTCCCTGGCATGGCACTTCTTCAAACAATGTGCTGACGACAAGACCCGAGTGGTTTGCACGCTGTGCCATCAGAGCCTGAAGCGAGGCATTAACGTTCTGAACCTGAGCACAACCTGCATGACCAGGCACCTGCATGCAAAGCATGAACTGCAGTGGAGTAAACACCTTAAAACCAAGGAAGTCACTCAGGCTCCCCCTGCTACCTCTTCTGCTGCTGCCGCCTCGGCCTATTCTGCTGCTGCCGCCTCGGCCTCTTCCTCCGCCTCTGGAGGAACGTTGGCACCTGCCGCCCAGCAAACAGGGGATGTACCACCAACACCACCACCACCACCTCCGTCACCAAGCGTCTCAACCATGTCACACGCCAGCGTTCAGCTCTCCATCTCACAAACATTTGATAGAAAGCGTAAATTCCCACCTAGCCACCCTCGATCCCTGGCCCTGAATGCCAGCATTTCTAAACTACTGGCCTATGAAATGCTGTCATTTAGGCTGGTGGACACAGACAGCTTCAAACAGCTCATGTCGCTTGCTGTCCCACAGTATGTTGTTCCCAGCCGGCACTACTTCTCCAAGAGAGCCGTGCCTTCCCTGCACAACCAAGTATCCGATAAAATCAAGTGTGCACTGCGCAACGCCATCTGTGGCAAGGTCCACCTAACCACAGATACGTGGACCAGTAAGCACAGCCAGGGACGCTATATCTCCCTAACTGCACACTGGGTAAATGTAGTGGCAGCTGGGCCCCAGGCGGAGAGCTGTTTGGCGCACGTCCTTCCGCCGCCAAGGATCGCAGGGCAACATTCTTTGCCTCCTGTTGCCACCTCCTCCTTCTCGGCTTCCTCCTCCTCTTCTTCCACCTGCTCATCCAGTCAGCCACACACCTTCACCACCAACTTCAGCACAGCCCGGGGTAAACGTCAGCAGGCCATTCTGAAACTCATATGTTTGGGGGACAGGCCCCACACCGCACAGGAGTTGTGGCGGGGTATAGAACAACAGACCGACGAGTGGTTGCTGCCGGTGAGCCTCAAGCCCGGCCTGGTGGTGTGTGATAATGGGCGAAATCTCGTTGCAGCTCTGGGACTAGCCAATTTGACGCACATCCCTTGCTTGGCGCATGTGCTGAATTTGGTGGTGCAGAAGTTCATTCACAACTACCCCGACATGTCAGAGCTGCTGCATAAAGTGCGGGCCGTCTGTTCGCGCTTCCGGCGTTCACATCCTGCTGCTGCTCGCCTGTCTGCGCTACAGCGTAACTTCGGCCTTCCCGCTCACCGCCTCATATGCGACGTGCCCACCAGGTGGAACTCCACCTTGCACATGCTGGACAGACTGTGCGAGCAGCAGCAGGCCATAGTGGAGTTTCAGCTGCAGCACGCACGGGTCAGTCGCACTACAGAACAGCACCACTTCACCACCAATGACTGGGCCTCCATGCGAGACCTGTGTGCCCTGTTGCGCTGTTTCGAGTACTCCACCAACATGGCCAGTGGCGATGACACCGTTATCAGCGTTACAATACCACTTCTATGTCTCCTTGAGAAAACACTTAGGGCGATGATGGAAGAGGAGGTGGCCCAGGAGGAGGAGGAGGAGGAGGAGGAAGAGGGGTCATTTTTAGCACTTTCAGGCCAGTCTCTTCGAAGTGACTCAGAGGGAGGTTTTTGGCAACAGCAGAGGCCAGGTACAAATGTGGCCAGCCAGGGCCCACTACTGGAGGACGAGGAGGACGAGGATGAGGAGGAGGTGGAGGAGGATGAGGATGAAGCATGGTCACAGCGGGGTGGCACCCAACGCAGCTCGGGTCCATCACTGGTGCGTGGCTGGGGGGAAAGGCAGGACGATGACGATACGCCTCCCACAGAGGACAGCTTGTCCTTACCCCTGGGCAGCCTGGCACACATGAGCGACTACATGCTGCAGTGCCTGCGCAACGACAGCAGAGTTGCCCACATTTTAACCTGTGCGGACTACTGGGTTGCCACCCTGCTGGATCCACGCTACAAAGACAATGTGCCCACCTTACTTCCTGCACTGGAGCGTGATAGGAAGATGCGCGAGTACAAGCGCACGTTGGTAGACGCGCTACTGAGAGCATTCCCAAATGTCACAGGGGAACAAGTGGAAGCCCAAGGCCAAGGCAGAGGAGGAGCAAGAGGTCGCCAAGGCAGCTGTGTCACGGCCAGCTCCTCTGAGGGCAGGGTTAGCATGGCAGAGATGTGGAAAACTTTTGTCAACACGCCACAGCTAACTGCACCACCACCTGATACGCAACGTGTTAGCAGGAGGCAACATTTCACTAACATGGTGGAACAGTACGTGTGCACACCCCTCCACGTACTGACTGATGGTTCGGCCCCATTCAACTTCTGGGTCTCTAAATTGTCCACGTGGCCAGAGCTAGCCTTTTATGCCTTGGAGGTGCTGGCCTGCCCGGCAGCCAGCGTTTTGTCTGAACGTGTATTCAGCACGGCAGGGGGCGTCATTACAGACAAACGCAGCCGCCTGTCTACAGCCAATGTGGACAAGCTGACGTTCATAAAAATGAACCAGGCATGGATCCCACAGGACCTGTCCGTCCCTTGTCCAGATTAGACATTAACTACCTCCCCATAACCATATATTATTGGACTCCAGGGCACTTCCTCATTCAATCCTATTTTTATTTTCATTTTACCATTATATTGCAAGGCTACCCAAAGTTGAATGAACCTCTCCTCTGCCTGTGTGCTAGGCCTAAATATATGCCAATGGATTGTTGCAGTGGTGGCTGACGTGAAGCCTCATTCTCTGCTATGACATGCAGACTGATTCTCTGGTGACATGAAGCCAGATTGTCTGTTACGGGACCTCTCTCCTCTGCCTGGGTGCTGGGCCTGAATTTATGAAAATGGACTGTTGCAGTGGTGGGTGACGTGAAGCCTGATTCTCTGCTATGACATGCAGACTGATTCTCTGGTGACATGAAGCCAGATCCTCTGTTACGGGACCTCTCTCCTCTGCCTGGGTGCTGGGCCTAAATATCTGACAATGGACTGTTGCATTGGTGGCTGACGTGAAGCCTGATTCTCTGCTATGACATGCAGACTAATTCTCTGCTGACATGAAGCCAGATTGTCTGTTACGGGACCTCTCTCCTCTGCCTGGGTGCTGGGCCTAAATTTATGAAAATGGACTGTTGCAGTGGTGGGTGACGTGAAGCCTGATTCTCTGCTATGACATGAAGACTGATTCTCTCCTGACATGAAGCCAGATTGTCTGTTACGGGACCTCTCTCCTCTGCCTGGGTGCTGGGCCTAAATTTATGAAAATGGACTGTTACAGTGGTGGGTGACGTGAAGCCTGATTCTCTGCTATGATATGAAGACTGATTCTCTGCTGACATGAAGCCAGATTGTCTGTTACGGGACCTCTCTCCTCTGCCTGGGTGCTGGGCCTAAATTTATGAAAATGGACTCTTACAGTGGTGGGTGACGTGAAGCCTGATTCTCTGCTATGACATGAAGACTGATTCTCTGCTGACATGAAGCCAGATCCTCTGTTACGGGACCTCTCTCCTCTGCCTGGGTGCTGGGCCTAAATATCTGACAATGGACTGTTGCATTGGTGGCTGACGTGAAGCCTGATTCTCTGCTATGATATGAAGACTGATTCTCTGCTGACATGAAGCCAGATTGTCTGTTACGGGACCTCTCTCCTCTGCCTGGGTGCTGGGCCTAAATTTATGAAAATGGACTCTTACAGTGGTGGGTGACGTGAAGCCTGATTCTCTGCTATGACATGAAGACTGATTCTCTGCTGACATGAAGCCAGATCCTCTGTTACGGGACCTCTCTCCTCTGCCTGGGTGCTGGGCCTAAATTTATGAAAATGGACTGTTGCAGTGGTGGGTGACGTGAAGCCTGATTCTCTGCTATGACATGAAGACTGATTCTCTGCTGACATGAAGCCAGATCCTCTGTTACGGGACCTCTCTCCTCTGCCTGGGTGCTGGGCCTAAATATCTGACAATGGACTGTTGCATTGGTGGCTGACGTGAAGCCTGATTCTCTGCTATGATATGAAGACTGATTCTCTGCTGACATGAAGCCAGATTGTCTGTTACGGGACCTCTCTCCTCTGCCTGTGTGCTAGGCCTAAATATATGCCAATGGATTGTTGCAGTGGTGGCTGACGTGAAGCCTGATTCTCTGCTATGACATGCAGACTGATTCTCTGGTGACATGAAGCCAGATCCTCTGTTACGGGACCTCTCTCCTCTGCCTGGGTGCTGGGCCTAAATATATGAAAATGGACTGTTGCAGTGGTGGGTGACGTGAAGCCTGATTCTCTGCTATGACATGCAGACTGATTCTCTGGTGACATGAAGCCAGATCCTCTGTTACGGGACCTCTCTCCTCTGCCTGGGTGCTGGGCCTAAATTTATGAAAATGGACTGTTGCAGTGGTGGGTGACGTGAAGCCTCATTCTCTGCTATGACATGCAGACTGATTCTCTGCTGACATGAAGCCAGATTGTCTGTTACGGGACCTCTCTCCTCTGCCTGTGTGCTAGGCCTAAATATATGCCAATGGATTGTTGCAGTGGTGGCTGACGTGAAGCCTGATTCTCTGCTATGACATGCAGACTGATTCTCTGGTGACATGAAGCCAGATCCTCTGTTACGGGACCTCTCTCCTCTGCCTGGGTGCTGGGCCTAAATATCTGACAATGGACTGTTGCATTGGTGGCTGACGTGAAGCCTGATTCTCTGCTATGATATGAAGACTGATTCTCTGCTGACATGAAGCCAGATTGTCTGTTACGGGACCTCTCTCCTCTGCCTGTGTGCTAGGCCTAAATATATGCCAATGGATTGTTGCAGTGGTGGCTGACGTGAAGCCTGATTCTCTGCTATGACATGCAGACTGATTCTCTGGTGACATGAAGCCAGATCCTCTGTTACGGGACCTCTCTCCTCTGCCTGGGTGCTGGGCCTAAATTTATGAAAATGGACTGTTGCAGTGGTGGGTGACGTGAAGCCTGATTCTCTGCTATGACATGCAGACTGATTCTCTGGTGACATGAAGCCAGATCCTCTGTTACGGGACCTCTCTCCTCTGCCTGGGTGCTGGGCCTAAATTTATGAAAATGGACTGTTGCAGTGGTGGGTGACGTGAAGCCTCATTCTCTGCTATGACATGCAGACTGATTCTCTGCTGACATGAAGCCAGATTGTCTGTTACGGGACCTCTCTCCTCTGCCTGGGTGCTGGGCCTGAATTTATGACAATGGACTGTTGCAGTGGTGGCTGACGTGAAGCCTGATTCTCTGCTATGATATGAAGACTGATTCTCTGCTGACATGAAGCCAGATTGTCTGTTACGGGACCTCTCTCCTCTGCCTGGGTGCCGGGGCCTAAATATCTGAGAATGGACTGTTCCAGTGGTGGGTAACGGGAAGCCAGATTCTCTGCTATGATATGAAGACTGATTCTCTGCTGACATGAAGCCAGATTGTCTGTTACGGGACCTCTCTCCTCTGCCTGGGTGCTGGGCCTAAATTTATGAAAATGGACTATTACAGTGGTGGGTGACGTGAAGCCTGATTCTCTGCTATGACATGAAGACTGATTCTCTGCTGACATGAAGCCAGATTGTCTGTTACGGGACCTCTCTCCTCTGCCTGGGTGCCGGGGCCTAAATATCTGAGAATGGACTGCTCCAGTGGTGGGTGACGGGAAGCCAGATTCTCTGCTATGGAACCTCTCTCCAATTGATTTTGGTTAATTTTTATTTATTTAATTTTTATTTTAATTAATTTCCCTATCCACATTTGTTTGCAGGGGATTTACCTACATGTTGCTGCCTTTTGCAGCCCTCTAGCCCTTTCCTGGGCTGTTTTACAGCCGTTTTAGTGCCGAAAAGTTCGGGTCCCCATTGACTTCAATGGGGTTCGGGTTCGGGACGAAGTTCGGATCGGGTTCGGATCCCGAACCCGAACATTTCCGGGATGTTCGGCCGAACTTCTCGAACCCGAACATCCAGGTGTTCGCTCAACTCTAGTGGTAACCCTTATCTAGCAGTGGGTGCATAAGGTCCCACACAAGTTTCCCGCTAACACCCAGAGTGGGGGGACATTCTGGGGGTTGAATACGGGAATCTCGCAACTCGTACACACAAAACTTGGAAGTGTACCCTGAGGTACTCTCACAAAGTTTGTACAGCTTCATGCCATACCTCGCCTGCTTTGAGGGAACATACTGGCGGAAAATGAGTCTCCCCTTGAACGCAATGAGAGACTCATCAACCACGACCTCCCTTCCAGGTACATAGGCCTCCGTGAATTTGGCCCCAAAGTGATCGATGACTGGCCGTATCTTATACAGACGGTCATAGGCAGGATCACCTCGGGGAGGGACTTGCTGCATTATCTGAATAATGCAGGCATTTCCAGATGGCCTCAAATCGGGAACTTGTCATGGCCATACTGTAGAGTGGGGTCTGGTAGAGGACGCCAAGCCAAAAACGAGCCCAGGTGTTCAGTGACCAACTGTTGGGCGTACAGGTTCGTCTGCTCCACCATCAGATTTACCAGTTCCTCACTGAAAAAAAGACTGAAAAAGTTGTATTATGTGAAGCCCACTGTGTAAATCTGGATTCCTGATTCACCAACAAAATCAGGAATAGCGGGCTCAAAGTTCTCTGAGGTACACCAGACAAGTCCACCTGCAGGGGGCTCAGGTGGACTGACCTGGTGGTCCGGAAAACTAGTACGAGCCCCAGAGCTGCTCGTACTAGGCTGGGCCACAGGGTCCCTAGCATGGGGGTCCCCTCGATCCGCCTGGCGGCATCTCTGCCGCCTTGGGGGCTCATCATAGCTTGATGATGAGGAGGATGCGGATGACAACAGGAACATGGGGTCATCCTCACTGGGGCTCTAGGACTCGGAGGCAAGGAGGGCGTATGCCTCCTCGGCTGAGAACGTCCGGTAGGCCATAGAGGGGGGTGTGTCTGCGTGTGTATGTACGTGTGTGTAAATCTTTATTAGGTGTGTGTGTGGGGGGGGGGGGCATGGGTGTTCAGGCACTTACCCTATAGCTATAAAAAAAAAAAAAGATTCCTAAATAAAAAAAGGGAAAAAAAAATACAAATGCGCTGTGGGGTGGGGTGGGCGAAGCGCTAACAGTGGCCGGACGCAAAGAGTGCCGGCCACAGATAGCGCATGCAAAGAAAAAATAAAAATAAAATAAAACTTGCACCCCCCAAAAAGTGCATGTGTGGGGGGGGCAAGTGGCAGCACCCCTGGGGGGGTCTAGGGTCACACAGCTAACTGCTGTGGACCCCAGACACCCAATCAGGGGGCTCACAGACAAAAAAAGATTTTTTATTTTTTTTACCTAATCTAACCCTAAACTTGCCCTAACTACCACTGCCTACACCTCCCACTACCTGCCTGCCCATCCCTGCCTTCTAAGGTGCCTGATAGCACCAAAAACTTAAAGAGATGGTGGGCAGCGCGATCTCCCGCTGCTCTCCCCGCTCCACGGACTGGAATGAGCTGGGAGAGCAGCGGCGGAGATTCAAACTTGCCGCGCTCCACCCACATGCCGCATGGGGACCGATCGCAGGCAATCCTGAGAGGTGTGATCGCCACCTCACAGGATCGCAAGACCCCCCTGGGCATTGGTACAGAGTGCCTGCCGAATGATTTTGGCAGGCATTTGGTTCCGATCACCGCAGGAGGCGCTGCGGTGATTGTAAATACATAGGACGTACCAGTATGCCCTGTGTCCATAAGTACCAGGACATCAGGGCGTACCGTCACGCCCTATGTCCTGAAGAGGTTAAATATAGGCATGTAGAATTGATTTGGACACAAACCAATTATTTTTTATTCAGCAAAAGGTATATGAAACAAATTTCAAGTTAGCTCATCTCTATTATGCTTCTATGTATGAGGTCTAATTAAGAGCAGGGTGATTTGACATGAAAACAAGGACCACCCCTCTGTCTTCTGTTTATACTAAAAGATAGACAGACAAGCCCTAGCAACGGTCTTTCAACCCCTTAAGGACACAGCCTTATTTCACCTTAACGACCAGGCCATTTTTTGCAAATCTGACCAATGTTACTTTAAGTGGTGATAACTTTGAAACGCTTTCACTTATCCAGGCCATTCTGAGATGGTTTTTTCGTCACATATTGTACTTCATAACACTGGTAAAATTAAGTAAAAAAAAATTTTTTTTGCATAAAAAAATACCTAATTTACCAAAAATTGGGAAAAATTTGCAAATTTCTAAGTTTCAGTTTCTCTACTTCTGTAATACATAGTAATACCCCCAAAAATTGTGATGACTTTACATTCCCCATATGTCTACTTCATGTTTGAATTATTTTGGGAATGAAATTGCATTTTTTGGGGATGTTACAAGGCTTAGAAGTTTAGAAGCAAATCTTTAAATTTTTCAGAAATTTGCAAAAACCCATGAAGTCACTTTGCGAGGCTTACATAATAGAAACCACCCAAAAATGACCCCATTCTATAAACTACACCCATCAAGGTATTCAAAACTGATTTGACAAACTTTGTTAACCCTTTAGGTGTTGCACAAGAGTTATTGAATTTCATTTTTTTGCCTAATTTTCCATTTTAACCCATTTCTTCCACTAACAAAGCAAGGGTTAACAGCCAAACAAGACTGTATCTTTATTGCCCTGACTCTGCTGTTTACAGAAACACCCAATATGTGGCCGTAAACTACTGTACGGCCACACAGCGGGGTATAGAGTGAAAAGTGCGCCATTTGGTTTTTGGAAGGCAGATTTTGCTGGACTGGTTTTTTGACACCATGTCCCATTTGAAGCACCCTGATACACCCCTAGAGTAGAAACTCCATAAAAGTGACCCCATCTAAGAAACTATACCCCTCAAGGTATTCAAAACTGATTTTACAACTGTCGTTAACCCTTTAGGTGTTGCACAAGATTTAATGGAAAATAGAGATACAATTTCAAAATTTCACTTTTTTGGCAGATTTGCCATTTTAATATTTTTTTTCCAGTTACAAAGCAAGGGTTAACAGCCAAACAAAACTCATTATTTATGGCCCTGATTCTGTAGTTTACAGAAACACCCCATATGTGGTCGTAAAATGCTGTACGGTGACACGGCAGGGTGCAGAAGGAAAGGAATGCCATACGGTTTTTGGAAGGCAGGTTTTGCTGGACAGTTTTTTTTTTAAACCATGTCCCATTTGAAGCCCCCCTGATGCACCCCTAGAGTAGAAACTCCAGAAAAGTGACCCCATTTTAGAAACTATGGGATAGGGTGGCAGTTTTGTTGGTACTAGTTTAGGGTACATATGATTTTTGGTTGCTCTATATTACACTTTTTGTGCAGCAAGGTAACAAGAAATAGCTTTTTTGGCACCATTTTTTTTATTTTTTATTTACAACATTCATCTGACAGGTTAGATCATGTGGTAATTTCATAGAGCAGGTTGTCACGGACACGGTGATACCTAATATGTATACTTTTTTTTAATTTATGTAAGTTTTACACAATGATTTCATTTCTGAAACAAAACAAATGATGTTTTAGTGTTTCCATAGTCTAAGAGCCATAGTTTTTTTTGTTTTTGGGCGATTATCTTAAGAAGGGTCTCATTTTTTGCGGGATGAGATAACGGTTTGATTGTTCTAATTTTGGCGTACATGTGACTTTTTTTATCACTTTTATTACCTTTTTTGGGGAAGTAAGGTGGGCAAAATTTCAATTTCATCATAGTTTTTTATTTTTTATTTTTATGGCGTTCACCGTTCGGGTAAAGTAACATGACCATTTTATAGATAAGGTCGTTACGGACGCGGTGATACCAAACATGTGTAGGGAATTTTATTTTTTTCATTTTTAATCAGTGATAAATGTGTTTTTTGATTTTTACTTTTTTTTTCACTTTTTTTACTTTTTTTTTACCCAGACCCACTTGGTTCTTGAAGATCCAGTGGGTCTGATGTCGGTATAATACAGTACAGTACACCATATAGGGTTCTGTACTGTATTTTACTTACACTGAACAGATCTATGCCTTCAGCACAGATCTGTT